>NW_005366171.1:2408750-2420722 GCF_000412655.1 Myotis brandtii
CCCCACTAGGGACTGGGGCTTGTGCCCCAACTGGGAATTGAACTGCAATCTCCTGGTTCATAGGTTGACACCACACTGGCCAGGCTACAGTTTTTATTTATTTATTTATTTATTTATTTGTTTGTTTGTTTGTTTGTTTGTTTGTTTATTTATTTGTTTGTTTGTTTGTTTATGAGAGAGGAAGGAGGAAGGGACAAAGAGAGAAAGAGATACCAATTTTATTGATTTTTTAAGACAGAGAAGAAGGGAAAGAGATAGAAACATCGTTCATGCATCATAGTAGTATACTTCAACTCCCACTACCATCATCATCACCATCCTTGCCGCATCTTATACATAGTAAGTACTTAAATGATTGCTGAAGTAATTGACTCAAAATGAATTACAAATCTATTGGGAAAGATGTGCAGCTCCTTGTCTCTAGGAGTATGACCAGATCCAATTGTATAAAAATGTAACAAGAACTCTTGCCACCCACTCCCTTTAAACAAGTGACTAGGGGTTGCACTCACATAGCTGCAATTCCTTAAAGGTCTCAGGTTAGACACCCGGGTTCTATTTATTGCCACTTCCCATTACTCCAGGACCAGAGTGAAGGGGGAGGTAAGGAGCCAAATGTCAGACTCAGCGATCTCATGCCTTCGAGAACAGTCAATGTTTTTTAATGTATATATTTTTTATTGATTTCAGAGAGGAAGGGAGAGGGAGAGAGGTCTGCAGCTCATATGGTGGCTGCAGGTGACACAGGTTCCCTGTAGGAGGCACAGGGCCTCTTCCTCCCAGGAGACTATAACACTCATTAGTTATTTAAAAAAGACAGTATCAGACAAAAATTTAATTGATCTCTATTTTAAAATGAGTATAATTAAAAATTTCCCTTAAATGTATCTTAAATATAAATTAATGTTATTTGAATCATAAATCACACATAGTCTAAGAAGGTCAGTATAAGTAGCTCTAGAGAAGTAGCTCTAGAGAAGTGGGTAAAGATTTGATTGCACTAAAATCAGTTAACTCGCCGAAACCGGTTTGGCTCGGTGGATAGAGCGTCGGCCTGTGGACTGAAAGGTCCCAGGTTCGATTCCGGTCAAGGGCATGTACCTGGGTTGCGGGCACATCCCCAGTGGGAGATGTGCAGGAGGCAGCTGATTGATGTTTCTCGCTCATCGATGTTTCTAACTCTCTATCTCTCTCCCTTCCTCTCTGTAAAAAATCAATAAAATATATTTAAAAAAAAATAAAATAAAATCAGTTAACTCTCCACAAGAAAAATTTTATTTCATAACCTGAATTAATCATGAGGGGAACCTTGCATAAAACAATGGATGGCTCAGAACTAACGCAATTCCTCTTTGGAAATCAGCTCACAGTCTTGGTGATGCTTGTGGTGACTGGGATCATCCATTACCCCATTATTCCTTACAAAATACAGCTCAGCACATGTTAATAATATAACGTATTATTATATGTTTCATCAGATATTACATATAATATATGATGCTAATAAATTATTAAAAAGAATGAAAAGGCTTTTGGAGGTTTAAGAAGTAAAAATGGCTTTGAGTATGGCTTACTTTTTTCACTCTGATAATATCTTTGTGGGTAAAAAAGTTGTTTAAAAAATTTCATAGTGAATTCTGTACACAAATCAAAACCATAATGTATTAGAAAATTCATGAGGGAAAAAGTTGTTTCATGAGCTTACACCTTGTTTTCTGAAGCCTAGATATTGGAGTTTCAGATATGCCCAAGTCTTAGATGAGAAGAAGTCAGACTATGTCTTAAAGAAGAACTAAAAAAAAAAAAGATTATATCTAAAAGATGTTATTAATAATAATTATTAAACCATGCATATAAAGCATTTAGCATAGTTCTAGTATGTTAGATGTATTCAATAAAAGTATTATTATTCTTTAATTTAATTTCTTTCTATGGCAAATAGCCATAATAGTTATCCTATATGATAAAGAGCTAATATGCTAATTAGACCGGATGGCGGAACGACCTTCCTTAATGACCACTGTGCAGGGTTGGGGCCGCAAGGGCCAAGGCAGCCGGGGCCTACTCTTGCACGAATTTTGTGCATTGGGCCTCTAGTATTAAAATAAACATTAATATATTAGTAATTGTCATAGTCACATGACAGTTTATAGATAGGGTTTTATGGATGTCCTATTCCCAATTGGGCTGTAGTGACATTGGGAAAATACAGAAAATTGCTTCTGTAGTTCTGTCTAGATCACATACAACATAAGAGGCTATATGTAACCTTTGGTTTGGTGTGAACCATATTAAACAAATTAGCCAATATTAGTGGGGAAACTAAGTTGGGTAAAAGAAAGCAATTATACACCATCATTATGCAGGACCTTTTCAAGAATATTTTTTAAAATGGTGTCCAATCCATTCCACATACATATTTTAAATCTGCATTTATAACTCTCCTTTTAAAATTAGGCTGTTGCCCAAAGCACTTATGAAAAATGTCTAGAATTTAGCTGAGGACTTTATATAACCAAGATTATGGTATTTTCTTAGTATATAAACCACCCTTTACAATAATTGTACTCACACCATATTCTCTCAATTTCTTAGTATACAGACACTATTCCCCCTTAAGGCACCAAATTCCAGAACACAAAAACAAATATTAAAAACTAAGAAGAGAGTCAAGTCAGACCATCTTCCTGTTCCCCAGCATCTGGTTTGACTGCCACATTGAATGGTAATTTGTCCTTCAAACTCCACTCTGTTACACAATAATCTAGAAGAAATGGCAGGTCCCTCCTTCAAGGTGGATATTTCTCAGAGAATAATTGGGGTTAACAGTTTTGATTGGAAATTGATAATAAATCTTGAGGTTGAAGGTTAATTGCTGGTAACAAATTATCCTTGTGACTAACAACTTCCTCTATAACATTAATAAAAGTCTCTTGATTTGTGTAGTTTTCATGTATATTAATGTTGAAGGATGCTCTAAGACTGGCTGAAGCAGAAGAAATAACAGAAAGAGGGCTCTGAAAAAAACGAAAAGAGGAGAGAACAAGAAACGAGCCCAGGAAAGCATGGAAAGTTGACAGTCTAATGGAGAAAGCTTTTAAATATTAATTATTACTAAATAGCCTGATGATCACTTATAAGTTACCACATTCCTTTAAATCTTGTTTTTGCTATTAGTTTATCTAAACCATTTTTTTTAAAAGTGTGAGTGTAGAAGTAAAAACTCCTTGCTAGGTATACATTATTAAACTTCCTTGACGTGGCACACAAGGCCCTGCATGGTCTAGCCACATACTACTGTTTTTCCTGCCTCCGTCTCCAGCCACAACTCCAGTAAGGATCCCTGGTGTCTTCTCTGTCTGGAATATGTATGCCTTCCCTGCCTACCTGCTCCCCATCTCATCCCACCTATAAGACAAATGCCTATTTTATCTTTCAAGGCACAAATGTGACAATTTCTTTGCAGTGTTCCTTGTTGCGCCAGGAATAAAGGTATTTAAAATATATTATATCTGTTTTCAAACACTTACGTTGTAATTTATTTTACTAAACTACCTTTATCTGTAAGTGTGTGCACTCCTCAAGGGCAGAGATCCTGACTCATTCACTTTTCATTCCTAGCACTTGGGGCATTTTAGTAGTTCAATGCCAACTGAACTGAATTATGCTAAATTTCTTTTGGAATAGAGAAAGAACCAGAGTTGGAGTAGGCTGCCTTCTTTTCTGAAGAATAAACCAAAGGACCATAATATGAAAGAAGTTGAAAAGTCTAGAAAAATATTTAACGAATACTTGTAATTCTTCACTGAAAAACACAATAGTTAATATCCATTCTAGATCTTTGGAGTAAATCACTTTATAGCTGCCTTATAGCACTAGTTTAAACAGTGTACACAAACTAATATTAATGAAGAACAGCAACTCTAAACCAAGTATAATAATTCAGTTTCTCAGAAGCAGAGGTTTTCCAGGTATTAAGAACAGAGCAGCCATCTAAAGCTGGAAAGAAAAGCAAGAAGAAGCTGTGATGAAACAGAGGAGAAAGGAATGGAATGCTAACTTGTACTAAAGAACAAGAAAAGAAATGAAGGGAGGAAATAAAAGCAAGACGCCATTCCTCTGGCCATTCTAAAATTCTGCTGTGCCAGAGGTATCTGCAAGAACAAGCACATTCATCTCTTTTCCAGGCCAAATCTGGATTCAGCCCAGTGTTGATGCCTGTCTTCACTCTCAAACATTTTTCTGCTGACTTATTTTTAAGATTAGTATTTGATTTTACAGCAGGAAAAAAAAAGACGAAAAAAGACTCTCCTTTTTTGTGTATGTGTCAAAAATGTAATCCTTTGAGACCTTTTGTAGGAAATACAATGTACCCAGATCATGACATCTAAGAACAATAAAATTCTTTTCCTCTTCTGTAGATTTTTAGGAAAGTCTCTTATCATTTATTAATTAGTAGCAATCACAATATCATAAATATGATACTAGCTATCATTATTATTTCTATCACCTTCCTCTGGACTTTTTTTTTTTTTTACCATGTTCTGTTAGATACACAGGCTTACACAAGAAAGACACAGATAAATAGATTTTAGTTTGTTCATTTTGGAAGGCAGGGGTTGGGCAGAATTATTGCTAGAGCCTGGTGGCAGGAAGGTCATCGCTCAGGAGATGGCTCAGGAAATTCCGTGGTTCTCCATGCTTTAATGTTTACTTTCTGCTTCTTTGATTAACTAAGCTAGTTTACACAAATGACTTTTTACAGGTAGTGACCAACTTATTTTCCTATCGTACCACCCTGAATATACAATAACTAGGTCTTAAGTTTTATTTACATGTAAAATATATATTTCTTCAAACTGGGAAATGCTTTACATTTCACATTTTTCCTAATGTATTTATGAAAATACAATTAGTTTAATTATATATTACATTTTGAATTAGATACAAGTTGAAACAAAACAGAAGGTGACCTAAGCACTCTGGGGGTGGAAAATTCTTAATTAGTAATTAATCGTTCTAAGGAAATCATCTACCAACAAGGCAAACATCAAATATATTATGCTCAGCCCTGGCCAGTGTGGCTCAGTTGGTTGGAGCATCATCCCATGTATCAAAAGGTGGTGGGTTTAATTCCTGATCAGGGCACATACCTAGATTGCAGATTTGATCTCTGGTCCAGGCACATATGGACGGTGACTAATCAATGTTCTCTCTCACATCAATGTTTCTCTCTCCCTCTCCTCCCGACAACACCACTACCTCTTGCCTCCACCTCCTCCCACTAAAATCAATGGGCGTGACCTCGGGTGAGGAATAAAATATATATAATGCTAAGTAAAAGAAGGCAGACATAAAGAAACATATGTTATATGATTCCATTTATATAAAATGTCCAGAAAAGGCAAATTTATAGAGACAAAAGGTATATTATATTAGGGGTTGCCGAGGAACAGGGAGTAATTCTAAGAATTTGAAACTGGCTGTTAAGTCACCATCTTCAAGAAAGGCTTCATAAGTTAAAGAAGCATGAGTAGAGAAAAGTGAGAAAAAACAGTAGGGGGAAAAAACCATAACAAATTCCCAAGGATCTAAGATAGATCATGTTATAAGTGGAACATCTTTAATAATAAATAAAGCTCTGAAAGATTTATAGCTCATCTGAGCCAATGAAATGGTCTGCTCTTATAAGAATGGTAAGGATATGTACACGATCTTTTCATTAAAAAGAAAATATACATGCAGTCATTAAAAAGAAATAGGTATTAGGTATATGGAAGGGTCTCCAAGATGTACTGTTCAGTGAAAAAAAGCAAGGTAGGAAAACAGTGTGAATGGTTTGATAACTTTAGTTTAAAAAAATGTAATTTTATCTGTATATTCTGGCATAAATGCACAATTTTTCCCAACCAGGAAGAAATAACTAACAGAGGAAATGGGACAGAGATGGGAAAGGGAGCTTTCATTTTGCACTGTGAATCTGTATTATCTGAATTTTCTAACCATGTATATGTATTACTTTTATTTTAGAAAATGCCCATTTGGTTGGTGGAATTACTTACTATATTAGAAAGAGTAATATAAGCTCCTACTGGCCATGAAAATGATTTATTCACTCTGCTGCCCACTATATATTGCCTGGCATAATAACTCTGTATGTTGAGATGCGTAATAAACTTTTGCTGCATTGAAAAAATATACTAATAAATATTATTAAAATACTTTTAAAGTAAGTTTTAAAAAGACAAGCAGCTGAGTCCAATCTTTGAAGTCAGGCTGAGCAGGAGCCAGGAGTTGATACTGGCTGAGCAGTATGCGAACGGCTCATTTGCAGTCGGTGGCCAGGATAACACTTTACATCTACAGATTTTCCTGAATTAAAAGATGCATATGACCCAGAAATAATTTCCCATAAGACAGAAATTTAGAAAGCATCTAAGAATCAGTATGACCCGCCCATCCCTTCCCACACCTCCCGTGTCAGTTATCAATGCAGAGCTCTTTTCTCCACATCTACCTTTCTTTGCTCTGCTTTGTGGTACAGGAGCTGGACCTGCCAACAGTCCTCCTTGCCAGCGGTGCACTTATGCCAGTACAGGGCAGTGAAGCGACACTGAAGTCTGAGTGGTGTGCTTTTTCCTTCTGGCTCCTGTGACATGCACCCAGAAATGCTCCCCAACTTAGCAAGTTCCAGTGGTACCCCAAAGAGTGGCTTCCTGTGAAGTCTCACTGGCACCCTAGTGAGTGGATCCCTAGCAAGTCTTGCCAGAACTCCAGTAGGCAGTTTCCTGCTTGCCAGCCCTGGAATGTGGCACCTCCGTGAATTTCCATGCCATCCACTGGCCACAGTAGCACCTCTCCAACAAGGTCTGGCTCTCAGTTTTGTGGGGGAAGGACCCTCTTCCCAGTTTTCTCCTTTCCTGGGGACTCTGCCTGAGCCTAGAGGTACCAGCTGCTCCCTTTACCTGCTATACTTGTATTCTATAGAATTCTCTTTAATTCTTAGTAGTTAATCCTGTTACTATTTAATAAAATTTAAGCTACTTAATTAAAATTTCCCTGCTCGTTTTACTGGTGTTTCTGATTCCTGACTGGACCTTACCTAATTCACACCCAAAACAAATCAAGCCAAACCAAACCAAATCATATCAACCCAAGCCAACAACAAAGAATTAAATTGGTAAACCCACTCTTAAAACATACATCTGAATGTTAGGTTTGATAATACAGAGAAACACCATGGCATTTAGCCCAACTTGTTAACTAATTGCATTAACAACTCCCATAAAACTAAAAGAGACAGTGTGGTAGTTTTGTGATGTGTAAATGAAGCTAAGCTAGAACTATATTTTCCTGAATTCTCTTCCCTCTATGACTCCAGAGAAAGTTGTCCAAGATTTGGAAGGCAAAAACGAAGCAGCAGCCATACATCTGGAGGTCAGTTTAAGATGCCAGGTGCTCTTGAGTTCATAGACTTTGTCACTGATCTGCTGGTTCACCTTGTTGACATGGAGAAGGAAGAGCTCCTAGCTCTTCCAGTTCCTGCTGGATCTCTTCCTTCAGCTTCTCCTAGTCCAGGGCCAGGTGCATGTGCAGCTCCATGGCCAACAGTGCTACTTCTCTTGCAGGTCACCTGCACTGTCGAGGTGGGAGGACGTAAGAGGTAGGCACAGATTCCAGTCTGTCACGGCAAAAACGCCCTGCGTCATGTCCAGCTGTTCTTCCCGATTGCTGTCCCGATGACCTACAGAGACCTCAGGCCCTAATTCAAAGACTTCCATAAGCTTTTCCCACAGCTTCCATAACACTGTAAGGGCTGGTCCCTATAATAAATTCCTTACTTCATACCACTATGGTGTTTCTGTTATCAGGGTCAAACCCTTACTAATATACATTGTAAAATGGTTAAATGATTCAACCCCCCCCCCCCCCAAAAACATAAAGGACCTGTGTCACTTGAGCAATTGGGTTTCTACTATCAATTCTTATTTTCCCTATGTTTCTCCTTATTTATTTATGCACAATATCTAGGTTTTAAAATAGCTTAGATGTTGAAGTGGGAAATTTTTTTAATGTCATTTTCTTTAACAAATGCCCATGTGAGCACTCTTAAATGCTATGAAGCTAATTAGACATAGGTTGAAGTGATCTAGCTACTCTGAGATATAGAGGCAAATTTCCTAGGTGGCTTACGATGCAGGAGAGCCTGGCCTATTTTTGTGACAGTGTTCTCCATGCCAGCAGAGGAATGAGATAAAAAAAACTAAGAACTTAAGCTGGGCAGGAAGACCAAAAGATGATGTCCAAACTCCAGCAATGTCATTAGTTCCACACCCAAATTCATTTGTTGACATTTTTGCGGTTTAGCCTTGTTTCCTGATCATGCTCAGTGTGACTTCCCAGTTCTCAAAAGTGTGAACCTCATAAATTCCACTTTCGGTTTTAGAAGAGGGCAAGTAGGAAAAAGAGGGATATTCAGTGCTTGGCAGCAGAGAAAGAGCTCTTGATTAGGGAGAACTTTAGGTTAAGACCTTTAACTCCAAGACTGTGGACATACTATTTGAAATAGAGTTTTTAGAAAACTGGTCTTATCAATAAATACTTTTTGAGCACCTACTAGCTACTAGGAAAGTAGCTAGGCCTCATCAGTTAGAAATGGTGGATGAAATAGAAAGGACAGGCAGAATAAAGAGTAAGACTACTGCTAGCATCTAGGGGTATGATCTTTTCATGGCGAGGACTCTACCTGAGGCACATCATCTGGTGCCTCAAGACCTGGATATTTAATAAACCCATGAAAATAGGGAGTCACTTATGCTGGAAGTCCTTCCATGTTCCCTGTTGAAGTCCCAAAGCTACTGCGTATGGCTCAGCAGTGAGTCAGCCTGGAGGCCACAGGCGTGTTGTTTCCCACTGCACATCTCAGAAGGATGTATTACCTGTGCTGTGCAGAGTGTAACTATTTAAATTCTTATAAGTTCTCCACAGGAAAAGAGAGAATAAAAAGAACTTGCTGAATTTATTTGCAATAAAACTAATTTCTTTATGAAAAGACATGGATAGGAGAAATGTAATAAATGTAAGTGACAGAATCATGAGATTCACTAAACATTCCAGAAAATTCTCAGAAGGTTCATAGACATTGTCAATGAAGTTAAACTCTAATTTCCACCCCTATAGATTTATTTCGTTTGTCCATTTATTCATTCAACAAATATTTACTGATTGACATGAGAGTATCACATCAGGTAAGACAGACAATATCCCAACCTCATGGAATTTACTTTCTGTGGTGGGGAAAACACACAAAAGTAAACAAATAAATACATAACATAATTTCAGTTGGTATAAAGTGCTATAAAAAGTGAAGCAGGGATGAAATGGGTGGTTCTGTTTTAGATGATTTAGTATCAGAGATTAAAATTTCTACACATAGCATACAATAAATGTTATAACAAATATAACCACAGATATGTCTTAGACATACTGGATTCATGTACTGAATACATTTATATAAATCATAATGAGCTTATATATATATAGATTAATGAAACTTACCCTATAGAAAGCACTGGTCAAAGGGAGTAATGCTGCAGCAATGTTATACTCCTCTAAACTGGAACAATCCTTAGACAAAACAAAGAGAAATAAGTATTAATTAGCACATTTATTGGAAATTATAAACATATGGAAACAAAAATCTGGGATACATTGTTTACTGTCCAATGGGTTTTTTTTATTCCAAATTGTTACTAAGATGTACTAAGGTAGGTTTGGGAGAAAAAATACTGTCCCTGAAGCACATTCTTTTAGAAATGAGATAAAAATACATTTTGAGAAAGACATTTTGATATGCTCATGATGAATAGCTAGCTTTACTTATCTGTTTTCCAAAAATTGTTATAAAGTATGTAATTCATAGAAAACAATTTTTGGAGGTGTTTTTTTAAAAAAATATATTTTATTGATTTTTTACAGAGAGGAAGGGAGTGGGATAGAGGGTTAGAAACATCAATGAGAGAGAAACATTGATCAGCTGCCTCCTGCACACCCCCTACTGGGGATGTGCCTGCAACCAAGGTACATGTCCTTGAACGGAATCGAACCTGGGACCCTTCAGTCCACAGGCCAATGCTCTATCCACTGAACCAAACCAGTTAGGGCTTGGAGGTGGTTTTGATACATTTAACTATTGCATTTCATTGAATCTAAATACACATTTTTTTTTCATATTTTAACTTCTCTGAAACTGGAATGCATTTTATAATTAATTAGAAATATTTTTTCTCTCTGAGTGTCACATACAAGGGTATTTTGTTATTGATCAGGCAAGAAATACCACTGATGCTAAAATCCATTGGATAAAATGTTGTTGGAATAGTCAGAAAATGCTACTGATAATGTGAAATGGTATAAAAATAATATGGCAATTTCTCAAAATTGAAAAATAGAATTATCATATGATCAAACAATTCTACTTCTGGGTATATACCCAAAATAGTAGTGACTTGAACAGATATTTGTACATTCATGTTCATAGAGGCACTATTTAGAATACCCAATATGTGAAAACAACCCAACAGAGAAATGAATAAACAAAATGTGTGCATGCATGCATGCATGCACAGAGGAATACTATTCAGTCTTAAAAAGGAAGGAAATTCCAACACATACTATAAGGATGAACCTTGAGGAATTATGCTAAGTGAAATAAGCCATACTATATGATCCAAACTAAAGAGCTTCTGCACAGCAAAGAAAATCATCAACAAAATGAAAAGGCAGCTTACTAAAAGGGAGAACATGTCCAGTAAGAGATTAATGTCCAATATATTCAAGGAACTCATATAAGTCAATAGCAAAAATACAAATAACCCAATTAAAAAATGGGCCAAGAAATTAAATAGACATTTTCCAAAGAAGACATACAAATAGCTAACAGGTATATGAAAAGGTACTCAAAATGATTATCAGGGGAATGCAAATCAAAACCACAATGTATCACCTCACATCTGTTAGAATTGCTATTATCAAACAGATAAAAAATTACAAGTGCTAACAAGGATGTGGAGAATGGAGAACCCTTGTATAGTGCTGGTGGTAACGTAAATTGGTATAGGCACTATGAAAAACAGTATGGAGGTTCCTCAAGAAATTAAAAAATAGAACTACTATATGATCCAGTAACTCCATTTCTGAGTATATATCCAAAGATGATGAAATAATAATAATTTTTTAAAAAATCCTTACACAAGGATATGTTTCCATTGGTTCTTAGAGAGAGACGAAGAAAGAAAGATTGAATGGTTGCCTCCTACCCATATACTAGGTGTACCAGTTAATAATGGCGGGTTTTGTAATCATAGAAAACAAGATAATTTCAAGAGAAACATCAAAAGTGCTTTATTCCAAGTAATGTCCATCGCTAGCTACACATTTCCCTCATCTTTCAGGTAATTTGTGGATACCGTACCAATAGAACTTTTCTTGTTTTTAGGCAAACCATTCAGAGACCCAATTTTCCACTTCTTCCTACGTTTTGAAGTGCTGCTCAGAAAGTGCATGTGCCATTGATCAGAACAAGTGGTAATCTGAAGGAGCAAGGTCTGGTGAATACAGTGGTGGGTTAATACTTCCCAGGCAAGATCTTTTAACGTGTCTTTAACTGGTTTTGAAGTGTGTGATGGTGTGTTATCATGAATCAAAATTACTTTGCCATGTCTTCTGGCACATTCTGGTCATTTCACGATCAAAGCATGGTTCGAATTGATTATTTGTTGTCGGTAGCCATCAGTATTAAGGGTTTCACCTGGTTTTAGAAGCTCATAATACACCCCACCTTCCTGATCCCACCGCAGAGCATTGTCTTCTTTCCAAAGCGATTTGGCCTTGCAGTCGATGTTGATGGTTGACCTGGATCAACCCATGATTTTGTGCATTTGGGATTCTCAAAATAAATCCACTTTTCATCG
>NW_005366171.1:2420791-2426411 GCF_000412655.1 Myotis brandtii
CCATTTGTCTTTCGTTCAGTTGATGTGGCACCCATTTTCCTTCCTTTAAAATCTTTCCCATTGCTTGTAAATGATCGGAAGTTGTTTGCTGAGCAACGTTTAATCTTTCTGCAAGTTATTTTTGAGTTTGACATGCATCTTCATCCAATAATGCTTGGAATTGTTGGTCTTCAAACTTTTTCGGTTGATCTGGATGTTCTTTTTCTTTCACATTGAAATCATCACTTTTAAAGTGTTTAAACCAGCATTCACAAGTATCTTGAGATGGAGCATGTTCACCATAAGCTTCCCAGTAACTTTTTCTTCAAAATAAAGTAATGAATTAAAACTTCCCACAAATGCTCTTTTTTTGGCACAAAATTCGACATTTTTAAGCGTAAAAATATCTATGATGTTAACACCTTCAGCAAATTTGACATATGAAGTTTTGAAACTTGTTGCTAATACAACAAAATAGCATACATATCAAATCACATATATATCAACATATGTGTAACTCCATCTATTGAAAAAAATCCGCATTATTAACTGGTACACCTAGTATGCCCAAATCGAGGATTAAACCTGCATAAGAGGACACTCAATAAACTGAGCCATCCTGCTAGGGCTGAAATTATTATCTTGAAGAGATTACCTGTACTCCCATGTTCATTGAAGCATTATTTACAATAGGCAAGGTATGAAAACAAACTAAGTGGCCATCAATGAACGAATCATAAAGAAAATGTGGTTTATATTCACAATGGAATATTATTCAGCCTTAAAAAGGAAGGAAATCCTGACATTTGCAACAATATGGATGAACCTGGAGGGCATTTTGGTAAGTGAAATAAGTCAGACAAAGAAAAACAAATAGTTCATATTATCTATAGGTGGAATAAAAAAAAATTGAAATAGTAAATGTAAATAATAAAATGGTGGCTGCCAGGGGCTGGGGCATGGGGAGTATGGGGAGATGCTGGGAAAAGAGAACAAACTTTGAATTATAAGATGAGTAAGATCTAAGGATCTAATGTATAACATGGTGACTATAGTTGATAATACTGTATTGTATAATTGAAATTTGCTAAAGGAATAGAACGTAAGTATTCCACCAAAAAAGGGTGAATATGTGAGGTGATGGATAAGTTAAATCAATTTTCGAAATCCTTTCACACTATATACATCAAATTATCAAACTACACCCTTTATATATACTATAATTTTACTTGTCAATTTTACTCTCTCTTAATAAAACTGGAACATAATATACTGTCAGGCCATGTAGAAAAACAGCATATCTTTTTCCTATATGGTATCACTGTATGTTCTCTATCATCTCCATGGATTTTATAAAATAATCCCAGAACACGGCAAAAGTGTGAATCATCTTTTTTTTTCCTGACTTATTCCTCACCCCTTTGCTTAGGACACTGCTATGCACAAGAATGCCATCCCCTGTGTCCCAGCACATCTGAATTTCTTTAACAGAAATGCCTTGCATGTTTCTGAAGACTGTCATGAGGCCCAAGGCAATAAAGTTCAACAGACTTGAGCTGTAATCTTCTCCCAAGGAAATGGTTGGGATGCCAAGATGCCTTTTGACTTTGATTTCACAGCAGGGCTTCATTTGTAATAATTCTGTCCAAACTTTAAATGACAACAGCTGTGATATGAAGTCCAACATACTCATTTATAAAAATTTCCCACAAATTAAAAAAAATTAAACAATGGGGAATTTCAATCCATGACCAATTAGCAGGGAACAGGCAATCATAAAACATTTAGGAGCTATTTATTATCTTACAAAATGTTTACACATTTTAGTGCATGTCTCAAACCTGAGGGCCAGTCAAATGCTGATTGCAAAATATAAATATAAAATTCTTTGCAAGTCACGTTAGAGACATTCTAAGTTAATTAGGTTGAAAAATGGAAAAATTTTAAAACAATAAGTCTACAGCTATTGACATAGCAATAGCATTCCGGAATAGTGCAGTTATCTATTGGGGAATCAGTCCATAAATACACATCCTGAACTCCCCAATGCTTTTGCCACATAACAGCAATGTAGTTACAGACATACCAGGCAATTTATAAACTTGCAAGAACTTGAATATTTATCCATGTTTTATTCGGAACTTTGCTATGTAGTTTTCCTGCTACAATTGAAGAGTGAGCCCTGCAATCTTAATTTCCCATTACCCTCAATTATTTCATACTTTTGATCTGCACACCTTTGAACTGCCATGGCCAGCATTCCTGTTTCATAAAACTCTGGAATTTCTCAAAAATGTTATATTTAAACATTAAAGAAAAAGAGATTGAAAGGCACAACGGTCTTTTGCAAAAATGTCATATAACTGACTTTTCTGTAGAGTTTAGTATATGTAGCTCAGGAAAATTTTTTTGAATTTTCCAAACACTGAGAACATTTGCATCTTTTACATAGGGACAAAAATTAAAACTACCAAACCCAAAATATCCTCTTTATATCATACTAGTGGCCCAGTGCACGGATTTGTGCACATTGAAAGGAAATTAATTAGAAAGTGGTTGGCGGGGTGGGACTGGGCTAGACGGGCCAGACATGCCCTGGAGCCAACCTCCCATGGTCCCTCCTGGTTGGCGGCACTTGTGGTGGTGCTGCAGCTCGAAGGGCGTCTGTGGAGTGAGTGGGGTTCCTCTGGCAGGTGAGGTCCTGGTCTGCAGGGATCGGGCCGAAACTGGCTCTCCAACATCCCCCAAGGGGTCCCAGAGTGCGAGAGGGCACTCTGCAAAGTTGCTGTCTTACAGGGTGTGGAATGCAAACACAAGTGTGCAGTAAACCAGATTCGGGGCTGACAACAACAAAACCCACAGCCGAAGGTGGAATTGCATGGCCTGGGAGGCATAGGGCTCCCTCCTCTCTGGTTCCAGGGTGTGTCACCTGAGAACTGCCGCTGCCAAGTCACCACAGTTAGGCAGTTCCTGTATTGAGCGTCTGCCCCCGGTGGTCAGTGCACATCATACCTTCTGGCCGGTCGGCTGGTAGCTCAACCTTTTATATAGATAGACTAGTGGCCCACTGCACGAAGATTCTCGCAATAGGCCTTCCTTCCCCTGGCTGCCGGCACAGGTTTTCCTCCAGCACCCGGAATCCAGGCCTTTGGTCCGGCCGCAGCAGTGAGGCTTGGCTTCTCTGCTCCGGCTGCTCCCAGCCCCTCCTTTTTTTTTCCCCAGCTCCTTGAGCGGAGGCTAGGGTTGGCTGGAAGCTTGGCTTCCTCCATCGCCGGGAGCAACCCAAGCCTCCTGCTCACTCCAGCTCGTGGCTGCCGCCATCTTCAGTTGTCTTCAGTATTTGCTCTGTGCCTGCGTATGCAAATTAACCGCCATCTTTGTTGGGTTAATTTGCATAGTTGCTCTGATTGGCTGGTGGGTGTAACGGAGTGGCGGAGTGATGGTTAATTTGCATGTTTCTCTTTTATTAGTGTAGATTACTCTGCTGCTCAAAAATGTCAGCTTTGTTCTGACCATTACAGGATAGTGAGCACACTCTTCTTCCAGACTGTAAGCCCTCCCTGGTGTTGACCCAACTCCACACTCAACCGACCATGTGACTCCGCCTGCTACAAGCTTTCTATGTCATCTATTAGTCCACATCATAGTTATTCCTACCACATCGAACAACCCTAGGGATACTGTCTATGCCTTGCTTTGTCATTTACATTCTTTCCCCCCTTGGCACCTCCAAAGCCTCCCCCCGTGTATTTCCCTAAGCACAAAATAAATTAAAGGGCTCGTGCTGTAGTGTCAGCCTCAGGTTATATTTTAATGCTAAATAAACTTATACAACCAATGAGAATGTATCAGAATTTTGAATATTATGGTTATATAACATGTACCATGACTGCCATTGGGATAGAAGGTGAATGCCAGGCTTGATAAATAATATCGAGCTTTGTCTTAAGTTTTTGAGAGACTGGCCCAAGTCTGCATCAAATTTTTTTTTACAATCCACTTTTATTTATTTACTTCTCAATAAGTTTAAATCCTAGAGGGGAATAATATTATTCAGATTCTGTGTCCAATGGCCTTAGCAGGAAGGTTCTCAGAATTTAGCATGGACCATGCAACTGTTTCTATGACCACAAGTTACCTTTCTCCAGGTTACTCTGGTTTTGTTCGGTTTGCCACCAGGAATCACTGTGTTATTTTTTGCTTTGTACACATAAGCACATCTCTTTATATACATAATCACATTTATATAGAATTCAGTTTCATCTCAAGCATAAACACCTTCGCTTTTAAGAAGAGCCGTGTGTTCCCTCTGGTTTCGAAGACCCTGCTTACAGCCATCAAGAGTGGCCTTGGACCACAACCTTCCTATTTGTTGCCACAGAAGTCCTGTCCCCAGGCCTCTGCAGGCTCCAAGTGGCAGAGAGCTGCTTCAATTTTACATGCCTGGAGACTAGAACACTGCACCTGGCGTATGGTAACAGCTAACATTTACTCAGTGCTCACTGAGTATCAGACATGCTTTAAGTATGGATTTACACAAATTATTTCACTTAATTTTTACAACATCTCCAGGAGGTAGATACCAGAATTATTTTCATTATGCTGATGAAATACCTGATTCAATCACAAATTAAATACCTGGGGTTAGTTACACGGTCACAAATGTCGGAGCCTGAATTCAAAACCAGGTAGTCCCACTCCAGTATTTGTGTGCTATAAACCTCTGAGTTCTCTTGACCCTAAATGCAATAAGGTATGGAACTAAACTAAAAATGGCACCTGTGGAAACACAATTCAGGCAAAAGAAGTCTTCTATTAATTATAAATAACTAGACGCCCGGTACACGAAATTCATGCACTGGGGGGTGGGGGTTCCCTCAGCCCAGCCTGCCCCTCTCACAGTCCGGGAGCCCGCAGTGGATGTCCTCCTGCTGGCCACAGTCTGGCAGCAGAGGCTCGGAGCAGGCGTCCCCTGTGTGTGTGTGTGTGTGTGTCTGCTGGGGCCTTGCCCCCAGCCGCGCCACGTAGGCTTGAAGCAGTTGCTGTGTGTGTGTGTGTGTGTGTCCCCACTGGGGGTCTGCCAGCCACATTGGAGGCTCAGAGCAGGCACTGTGTGTGTGTATGTATGTGTGTGTGTGTGTGCCCCCCCACTGGGGGCCTGCCCCCAGCCACACCATGGAGGCTTGGAGTAGGAGCTCCTCTGTGTTGATCTCTCAGGCTCCTGGCCTCCACTGCATGTTGTACTCTCCCTTGAGCTATGGCCAGGATGGGGGTGCTGCTTGCAAGCCCGGCTTTCCAGCTCCAGGATCGCCATGGCGACGGGGGAGCAGGCCCAGCTGGGGGCTGCCCACAGGCCAGGCTTTCCTGCTTCCAGGTCTCCATGGCAACCGGGGAGCAGGCCCAGCTTGGAGCTGCCTGCAGGCCGGACTTGCTCTCCTGCTCCCGGATCCCCATGGCGACCAGGGAGCAGGCCCAGCTGGGGGCTGTCCACAGGCCGGGCTTTCCTGCTCCTGGATCAGGCCCAGCTTGGGGCTGCCCTCAGGCCGGGCTTGCTTTCCTGCTCCCGGATCAGGCGCAGCTGGGGGCTGCCTACAGGCCGCACTTTTCTACTTACCGATGGCCGGATCACCACAGCGACCCA
>NW_005366171.1:2426963-2429082 GCF_000412655.1 Myotis brandtii
ATGATGGGCTGATGGCTGTTTTTAGGCTGCCCACACCCCTTCAGGGTGGGGGTCCCCACTGGGGTGCCTGGCCAGTCTGGGTGAGGGGCTGAGGGCTGTTTTCAGGCTGGTGGGTGACTGAAGCTCCCAGCCTCTCCTTTTCTTTTTTTTTTTTTATTCTGGGATTTATTTACTTTCTATGGCTGTCACTGGAGCTGAGAGTTGGCTTTAGCTCTGAGGCTGGCTCCAGCTTGAGGCCTTGGCTGCTGAAAGCAGATATCTGGGCTTTGTTTAGGTTCTATAATTGAAACACTGTTGCCATCACTGCCGCTCTAAGCTCTGAGCCTGCTGCTGGCTGAAAGCAGCTATCTGGAGCTTGTTTAGGTTCTATAATTGCAACTTTGTTGCATCCGGAACTCAGAGCTGGGCTGCCGCAGGCCGGGAACCTTGGCTTCCTCCGTCACTGGAGCAAGCAAGCCTCCTGTTCGCTTCAGCTGCCTGGCGGCCGGCAGCCATCTTGGTTGGCGGTTAATTCGCATATTCTGCTGATTAGCCAATGGGAAAGGTGTTGGGGTTATGGTCAATTTGCATGTTTCTCTTTTATTAGATAGGCTATCCTCCAGAGAGTTTGAAACCATACTAAATCTATGAAAAAGCAATTGAAAATAGGAAATGTGATTGTTAAAGGGCTAGAAGAAACATATTTTGCCATGATATCTTCAGTGATTTTTTTAAAAATAAAGAAATATAGAGGATCAAGTCAATGCTTCTAAAATATGCCTAATGGGAATGCTGGGAATAGAGAACAGAGAAAGTAAAGGTAGGAGAAAGCAAAACAAATAATGAAAAGGACTTAGTCCCCCTTTGCAAAGGGTTTGAAATAAGATAAATAAAAAGATATTTGGTAGAATGAATAAAATGTGGCATATAGATATAAAGGAATACTACATGAAGATGAAAATATAAATTACAGCTATATCCAACATCATGGAGAATCTACCAAAGACAATTTTGAGTCAAAGAATTAAGATAAAAAGAATATATCACCTCCATTAAAATCATCCTCCTCATCAAATTAGTCAGTACTGAACCCTATCTTCCTGATTAACATTAGCCTCTACCTCTTATCTCATAAAAGCACATAAAAATCTACCATAGTGATGCCAAAGAATTGCTTAAATCAAATCATACTGACAAAGGAGAACCCAACAAAGTTAGATCAGGTAAAAAAGAGAGAAGATAATCAGTTAAGCTAGTCCTATATAATAAAAGAGAAACATGCAAGTTAACCATCCCTTCACGATGACCACAAGCCACGCCCACCAGCCAATCAGGAGTGATATGCAAATTAACCCAACAAAGATGGCGTAGGCAGGAGCTGGGATACTTGCGTCGCAGCCACGGCTACCATGCAAGCATCCGGGCTCTGGCCGCTCCAGGCCTATTGGAGATGCAGAAGTCAGGGGAGACAGAGAAGTCCGGTTCTAGCGCCTAAGACTGGCTTCGGCCTGGGAGATAAAGAAGCCGCCTACCCCGTGATCCCAGGGCACAGCCAGCCGGAGAAGCCGTCCACACTGCATCCCAGGGGAGACAGAGAAGCCGGACTGCAGCACCTGAGGTTGGCTGCGGCCAGGAGATGGACAAGCCACCTGCCCTGAGGTCCCAGGCTGCAGCCACCCGGAGAAGCTGCCAGCCCTGTGGTCCAGGGTGCCAGCGCCTGTGGCCTGGGAGATAGGTTCCCTCTTCTCCTACTGCAGTCATTACTCCAATATTCCCCATCTGAATTTCTCTCCTCTGTCGCAACCCAACTCCACTTTTCATCTGAAGGATACGGAACAGAGAGAGCAGTGTTAAAAGCTTACATTTTTAAGCCGGTAAGGTTGGTACTTAAACATATAAATGGAAAACTAGAGTCCTTAAGGTAACAAAGGCTACAAAGGACAGGGACAGCGCATGACCTATTATATCCAGCAATCCATATGGGGACTGAAAACTTTGCAATGATGACAATTACTGAAGATATGAATCAACTAAAATAGTTGACAGGGACAATTCTTCCATCTTTGAAAATATCTACATCAAATCTGTTTAAATAGATTTTCATCTGCATAATATAACACATTCTGACAAGACCACCACC
>NW_005366171.1:2429645-2443708 GCF_000412655.1 Myotis brandtii
CAGTAAAGTGTAGTAAATAATTGAGGAGTGATGAATTTAGAGGATGTATTTCCTTTGGTTTTAATGTAATTTATTCACTTTTAAGATTATATAATTTAATTTTTAATAATGAACATGTTTAACAACCAGCTTACAAAATTCCTGAAAATTTGTGAGCCAGTAAGAGCAGGCTCTAGCACAATACTGAGTGGAGTGTAATGGTTAAATGGCATGGCTCATGGATTTGAAATGGGACTCAGCCACTTTCAGGTTTTACTGGTCAAGTTACCTGATCTCTCTATACCTCAGTGTTCTCATCTGTGTAATTATAGTACCTACTGTATAGAGTTGTTGCAAAGATAAACTGAAATCTGTGTATGACACAGCAGAGTACCTGAAACAATAATTCACTCAATTTGTTATAAACTGTTACTGCCTCAAAATGTTGTTGACAAAATTACTCATGCTGAAAGAATTAAATTTTATTGATGAGAAAAATGCCTTATTTTGCGATCTACATGGAGACAGTCAATTTTACTTCCTAGGCAGTAGATGGTAATCTATTACTAGAAACTGCAAGGGGAAAAATGACCTCAATCAACATGATTGAGGCAATGTATTATTAGCTGGATCATAACGCAGATAGGATGCCATATATTCTGGGATACATCTGCAGTAAGAGGCTTCACCTCAGGTATTAATTCTGATCAACTAAGCATCAGACTTAAGATGAATGGTGAGAAGGATTCTGAGGCTGCTTCTAGACTTAGCAGGAATAGAACTTTAATACATAAGCAACAGTTAATATGGTTAATGATGGCAAGAAAAAACGCACCATGATCTATACCAGTGATGGCGAACCTATGACACGCGTGTCACCACGCAAACTCATTTTTTGGTTGATTTTTCTTTGTTAAATGGCATTTAAATATATAAAATAAATATCAAAAATATAAGTCTTTGTTTTACTATGGTTGCAAATATCAAAAAATTTCTATATGTGACACGGCACCAGAGTTAAGTTAGGGTTTTGCAAAATGCACATCTTCCGGATGACCATCCGCACATCCTTCCTGACAAAGATGGGCCCTGGCGAAGCTGCCTGTCAGCAGTCCTGGGCACCAGTGCCTGCAGCTGGCTGCAGCCTGGGAGACAGAGAAGCCGCCCACCCTGTGGTCCCGGGTGCCAGCACCTGCGGCTGCAGCCTGGGCGAAGCCACCTGCCCACCATCTCCTGTGGCTGCAGCCGGCCTGGGCAAAGCCGGCCCAGGTCCCGTGTGCCTATGGCTGACCAGAGGGAGGGAAGCCCAGGTCCCAGGTGCCTGTGGTCGACTGGAGGAGGGAATCCTGGGTCCCAGGTGCGGGGCTGAGGCAGAGATGGTTAGGGGCAATCAGGCCAGCAGGGGAGCAGTTAGGAATGATCAGGCTGGCAGGCAGAAGCAGTTAGGGGCAATCAGGCAGGCAGGCGAGCGGTTAGGAGCCAGCGGTTCTGGATTGTGAGAGGGATGTCTGACTGCTGGTTATCCCCCGAGGGGTCCCAAATTGGACAGGGGGCAGGCCGGGCTGAGGGACACCCCCCCACCCCTGTGCATGAATTTCGTGCACCAGGCCACTAGTTTCATTACAAGTGCTTTAAAACAAAATCATTTGATGTCAAGGGATTAAGGGAGTCACTTGGGAAAAATAATAAAGGCTTTAAATAATTTTGCAAAAATGAGTCATGTAATACTTTAAACAATAAAGAATTTTTTTTAAATGATTATCTTTAGGATAGTGCTGTAAAAGCCAAACAAGGTAAGGTATCATGCAATTTTGTTAGAAAAGTTATTTTAGCCAGGCTGTTGTGGCTCAATGGATTGAGCACTGTCCCATGGACCAAGAAGTCCCCGGTGCAATTCCTAGTCAGGGCACATGCCCGGGTTGCGGGCTTGATCCCCAGTAGGGGGTGTGGAATCAATGATTCTCTCTCATCACTGATGTTTCTATCTCTCTCTCCCTCTTCTTTCCTCTCTGAAATCAATAAAAACATATTTTAAAAAAGTATTTTAAATACTTTTCCCTCCCACAAACAAAAATCAGATTCATACTTGGGTTCTAAAAAGATGAGCACATGATAAATATTATAACCTAAATTTTTATTAAAATAAAATTTTATAATTTCTCTTTTAAACATAATGTAACAAACACTTTCCCTACTATTTGGTATGAAGTTTTAGTCCCTATTTTACATGGATTTATTGCTGATGATAGTAAAGTTATCCACTCTTAAGGATGTGAAGGATACAGGAGTGATCATCTCTGTCATATCCCTATATTTAATTCTCCAGTCTGGTGTCTGCAGCAACCACTGATATGGCGAATACATTCTTCTCTATCCCCATTGAGGAGGGAGCATCTGAAACAGTCTTCATTGATATGAAATGGATAATGGTAAACATCTACAATTTTGCCTAAAGTATATTTTAACTATACTCCCTCCCATCCAAATTCAGTCTGAAGAAATTTGGACCATCATATAGAACATAATACTGATTTACTACATTGATGATATCATACTAATCAGACGGGATAAGCAAGAAGTGGCTACTATGTTGGAAACCCTGGTAAGACATATGCACTATAGAGGATAGGAGATACACCTTATGGGGTTTTGGCACTTTGGGACATCTCATTCAAAATAAAAGACAATCTGTTGCATCTTATATCTCCCATTCTGAGAAAGGAAGTACTACTTCTGGTAGGCCTCTTCGGGTTATGGAAGCCGCATATTCCACATCTGCGACTACTGTTCTGGCTCATACCAGGTGACACAAGAAGCTTCTGGCTTTGAGGGGGACCCGGGCAGGAAAGGACTCTATAGCAGACACAGAAACCATCACACCTAGTGACCCACTTGGAGAATCTGCAAGGAGTCACTGCAGATTGCTGTAACTCTGAGCTCTGAGAGGTTAGAGGTTGTAGTCCCCGAAGAAGAGACATTTCTACCAGAGGACAAAACAAGAATCCATAAGCTACAGCTATCACCAAGGTATTTATTTATTTATTTATTTATTTATTTATTTAAATATGGAACGTTTCCTTATTTGTGTGCCATCCTTGCGAGGGGCCATGCTAATCTTCTCTGCATTGTTCCAATTTTAGTGTATGTGCTGCCGAAGCGAGCACTCACCAAGGTCCTTTAGATTCCTAAAGCAGACAAGAAAAGAGTTATCATTTTGGCAGAGATAACTAAATCTGGATGCCAGGTGGAGGTAGGGTTTATGTTACACAATGGGAGCAAGGAGGAATATGTCTGTCGCCTAGGTAAGCCCCTGGGTACATTTCGGCACTTCCTAGCCAAATTCTGATGGAAAATGAACAAGTGCAGTGAATCTGAGCTCAGAAAGACATGTGACCAGGGACTAAGAATTCTCCAGGATGAGGACCTGGGTCATATTGCCAAGAAAGCCACTGAAAACAACAGAAGAGAATCAGGAATGGGTAGTAGAAGGGAAATAAGTAACATTTACAGCAATAGGGGATAAAGATTTTCCCAGTTACCCTTTTCTAAGCTTCCCCCGGCGAGAGAGGCACACTAGAATTCCGAAGGAACTGTTCCTCAGTACACATGAAGAAATGAAGCTGAATAGCACAAGGGGTAGACATGGCAATGCCCTATCCAGATCTCTTGAAGAAAAGACTTGTTGCCCCCACGACTGGGAGTGCTGTCAACAGCCCTTTCTGGGGTGGCAGCCAATATTCAACGACTGATCAAGATGTGGGTATAAACACTGAACCATTTCAGCTTAATGTGGGACAACTCCAGCTTGGGAACTCTGTGTGGGCTTAGCTAAGGTTCTCCTTGGGCCCTCAATATTGCTTGGCTTCTCCTTCTGCCCAGTTCTACTTCTTTTCCTTCCCTTCCACAGGTATTGATCCCAACAGCACTAAACAAATACCCTTTGTGCTTCACTCTGCCTCAGAATCTGTTTCCAACCTGAAACAACTCCCAATGGAGTAGGAGCACACATTTTTGTCCGGGGTTCCGACAGATCTGTAGTTTGAGAAGATCAGTAGGGATAATAAATATGTTTGAAAGGGAACAAGAATGAGCATCGAATGAATGCTTAAAAGGTTACTATACCAGTCTAGGTGGGATAATGATAGCTTTGATTAGGGTATTAGAGGTAGAGGTAGAGCGAAGTGGATGGAGTTAAAATAACTTTACAGGGTAAAAATCGATATAACTTGGTGTTAGGGTTGAGGCAGAAGGATTGATTTCTTAGTGTTTTTTTTTTTTTTGTATAACTAATCAATGATGATGCCATTTGCCAACAGTAGGAGCAATGGAAGGGGTCAGGATTGAAGGTTAGGGGCAGAGGAGATGGATATCACAAGATCGGTTTGTAACTATTAAAGGTGAAGTGTCTTTGAGACATGAAAATAAAATATCTGGTAGCCAGTATAGATGGTAATTCAAGATGTGGGTGTGGAAGAGATCATCCTTGAGGAGGGTATAGGATGTGATAAAAAACAACAACTATGTTTTGAAAAATTAAAGGCCAAGTGGAGAAGAATGAGCTTTCAAAGATGGAGAAGGAATGGCCAGGCAGAGGGAGGAAATGTAGGAAATGTTCATCATGGCAGGCAAGGAAAGACTCTCTAACTGATAAACTGCTTCCTCTACCTTCAAAACAAGGAAAAGCTGGTGGACTTAACCATGAAGAGATAACAATAATAATTTATATAGTTTACATAGTTTCTAAGTAGCTCCTATACTGTATATTTTGTTTGCTTTCCTTTGCAGACCCTACCCCCAAAAGAGTACAGTTTAAGTTCCTGTGAGGAAAAAAGAGAGTGAATTATAAATCTGCCACATTTAGGACTAACAAATAAATACAACCTGTAGAAAAGCCTTCTGCATTACAAAGCCTTCATGTGTATAAGTCAGGTTATATAGAAACACAGTTCTTTTTAGCATTTTAAATTCATGTTATTACTATACTGCTCTTATAATATTAGCAAAGGATAAAATAACCAAGTATGTATATAACAAATTATCACAAATACTAGTAACTAGAGACAATTTTCTTCATGATTTATATTGTAAAACGAATGACAGCATAAAAGCAGAGAAAAACTTAGCTAGCTCTTAGTTTCAAGAAGAATTTTCTGCAATGCCATTGTAAATAGTTAAACCTGGACATTGGCAGAAAAATTTAAATTATAAGACTATAATTATCAGCAACATAATTTATGAAAATAATTTTTGAAAGTCAAATTACAAAGACTAAAATACATGAAAGTGAGACTTAACCACATCTAACCATCCTTAAAGATAAACAGGCAAGGAATTATCAACCTTGTGGCTAAATATATTTTTTTCTGAAGCACTGATAAGACATTCAGTAAAATGTGAAGTGTTGCATAAGGTCAGGGTAGTAACATGAAAGCAGTCCTGGGAATCCTAAGAAAACAATGTGCAAGTTCTGAACATTTCCTCTTTAAAAAAATTTGAACTGGTATTTAAAAAAAATTTTATTGCCCTGACCAGGGCGGCTCAGTTGGTTGGAGTGTCGTCCAGTACACCAAAAGGACACATACCTAGGTTGCAGGTTCTACCCACATTCAGTCACGTCCATCTCTCTCTCCCTCCCTCTCTCTAAAACAAAACAAAAAATTTTTTAAATTGAATTTATTGGGGTTGCATTGGTTAATAAAATTATATAAGTTTCAAGTTGAACTTATTTCTTAATGACATATAAAACTAGACACTGATCTGAAGATTAACCCACTCTAGATTGGCTTTGGCCTTCTGAAACCCCCAAACCCATTTTCACTGCCAAAGGTCACTATCAAGGACTTCTTACTTGCCAACCAAATGGATAATGTTTAGACATTTAACTTCCATACTATTTGTTAAGGTTAAGCACATGCTTCTTCTCCTCCTTCTCCCTGCCTTCTTCCCCTTCTCCTTCTTCTTCTCCTTCCTCTTCCTCCTCCTCCACTCTTCTTCTCTCTCTCTTAAAAACTCAAAAGCTTCTTATAAAATAAAACATAGGTAAACAAAAATGTAATTGTGTGGAGATGGATCATAACTAGATCTACTGTGGTGGCCAATTTTCTGAAATACAAGTGGTTGGCTGGTGAAGAGTGAGTTTGGCCCTAGCTGGTTTTGCTCAGTGGATAGAGCATTGGCCCAAGGACTGAAGAGTCCTGGGTTTGATTCCGGTCAAGGGCATGAGCCTCAATTTCAGGTTCCCAGGCCCTGGTTGGGGTGTATCAGGAGGCAACCAATCAATGTGTCTCTTTCACATTGATGTTTCTCTCTGCTCTCCCTCTCCCTCCACTCTCTTTAAAAATCAATGGGAAAATATCCTTGGGCGAGGATTAACCAAAAAAAAAGAAAAAAAAAAGAGTGAGTTCGGCTGTGGTGCCCAGTACCTTTATTTCAGAATGTCAGGGAAGTATGAAATGGAGGGAGACCATGTCTTTCTAATCTTGGTGTCCTGTCCAGGGCTCCACAACTGACTGCATCTACTCCTAATCTTCCCACTCACTGTGCACAAGCCCACTGCCTTCTTTCTCTTCTCCAGTTTGCCTCTCTTCTCTTTTTAATCTATTTGCCTATCACAGACCAGCAGCATGAGTTTGACCTGAGGACTTGTTCAATATGCAAATTCTCAGGCTCCACTCCACACCTGAATAAAAAGTCAGGCGTAGGGACCAGCAATCTGTGTTTTTACTAATTCTCCAGTTACCGCAATGCATGCTAAGCTTGCAGAATCACGGGCCTATAGGGTACCATGATTGTTCTTTCTGATATGACTGTGAACCATTTTGGAAAAATTGGCCAATTTTTGACTTGATTTCAGATTCAGGTGAATGTGTGAAATATTTTGTGTTATTCAAATTACTCTACATTTGCTTAAAGTAACTAGCACTGGATTCTTTAAACCAAAATCTAAGTATTTAAAAAAATAAGTTTATCTTAAGTTTATGTTTATTATATGTCTTCATTCTTTCAACCAATAAATATGGGCCTACAAAATGAAAACTTGTATATGGGCCCTACCATTGCAGTCACTCTGTTTTCAAAGGACTTACCAGCTAGGGCACTGGTCGGCAAACTCTTTGGTAACAGAGCCAAATATCAACAGTACAACGATTGAAATTTCTTTTGAGAGCCAAATTTTTTAAACTTAAACTATATAGGTAGGTACATTGTTATTAACTTAATTAGGGTACTCCTAAGGCTTAGGAAGAGCCACACTCAAGGGGCCAAAGAGCCGCATGTGGCTCGCGAGCCACAGTTTGCCGGCCACGGAGCTAGGGGAACAAAGAGGCAGGCCCCACAAAAGCTAATGCAAATCAGTGTGTTTAACATGCCACACCAGCAGTGGAAAGAGGTGTTATGGGAACATAGATGAGGAAGTGAGTCCATCATAGCAATCAGAAAAGGCTTAATAAATGAGGGGTATTTAAACTGGACTAGAAGGTGAATAGGCTATTAAGATTCATTTCTTTTCTTTCACATCATTTCTCTCTTATATGCCACTAGTTAATGGCTGTAATTTGAAGAAATATTATTATAGTTATAGACCGAACACTATTTTATTGTTTAAACACTATGAGTATACTGGAAAAAGCACAGGACTGAACATTATCAAGATTTACTCTTATCTATAGTATGTCACTATTTGGTGCAGTGATCTTGAGCAAATTACTTCACCTCTCTGGATCTTAGTTTCTTCATCTAGGAAAGAACCTGAACTCAGTGATCTCGAATGACCTTTATTTTTATTTCTTATTTATCTAAACCCTTTTGAACTCCATTTCTGATTTCAACTGGTTCAATTACTAAAATATTCATCAAGAAAAGGAATACTTTTTTGTATGTAAAGCTATCTAGGCAAATAGCCTCTGTAAATACTTTGGCTACAGAGTAGATTCCAGAAGCTAGTTGTATGAAGTTTACAGAACAGTGTTAGGCTTGAAATGTGCTCATGACAGACCACATTAGGAAAGCGTGTCTTTAAAATTACATTGCCTCATCTCTAATGAGAAGTGTTTCACGAGGCCATGGCAAGTGGTCCAAACCTTGGCTGACCAACTTTCTGATGCGTCGATAGAAAAGTCATTCCTCAAACTGCAAAACCTGCTCTGAAGCATACCCCAATTAAAACAATAACAACAAAACACATAAGGCCAGAATTGCATTCCACAATGGAGAGCTTCAGAGGTTTAAATCAAGTGGAAGAATTTCTGCTTTAGTGAGATAGACTTTAGGGGGAGATTAGACTCTGAAAACATGTCTAGAATATTTCAGACCATCGCTTCTCGGCCTTTTGGCTAAGATCAAGTGTAGAATATTTCAGACCAAATATAATTCTTAGTGCACAGGAACACAATGAAAACTATTTACTATGGTTGTGAAAATTTGAACTTATCAAAAGTTGAGTAACCTTTTTTTAAAAAAAACCTCACCCAAGGATATGTGTTTTTTTAATTTATCTATATTGTTGAAAGTATTACACAGATGTCCCCTTTGTTCTCCCTATTGGCCCCCTCCTTCCCACTCCCACCGCGCTCCCCTCCCCCACCAAGATAAGTGAGAGAGAAACATTGATCAATTGCTTCCCGTAATCGAAAATCTTTTGGTGTAAGGGACGATGCTCCAACCAACTGATCTTATTCTTTAAAGAATGAAAAGTTATATGAAAAGGGGCATTATCTTTTTTATTCTAAAACAGGCTGTAGATCGTCACCATTGTCTGGCTCCTCCTGGTACATGGAGATCAAGCTGTGAACTACAGGAAAAGGAATTTAGCAGAGGCCTTTGGAATGTACCATCTTATTGGCCAAGTATCTGTACCTAATTGACTTTCCTCACCCTTTTAAAAGGGCATCTCTAATTCATGGCCCCAAGTGCCTGCCTAAACTTCAGTCAAATGTTGCAGCAAGATCCAAGCTAAGTGGATTTCACTATAGGCAGACATAGAGTTATAGACCAGAAGGTTCAGTAACTTGGATTGAATTGAATGCTAGAACCATTATTAAAAAGTGATCTTTGCTAAATCTCTGGTAGGTCTTTGTTGGTCTCAATTGTTCTTTTTTTTTTTTTTTCTAACCAGTCTTCTATTACTAGGGTCAAAGGAAAATGAATACAGGTAAAGTGAAGCAGGACCAACTTCACTGAGGTTTGAGCATGCAATTCTAGAGCAATAACATCTAACAGAAATATTATGTGAGCCATATGTATAATTAAAATTTTCTAGTAGTGTGATTAAAAAAACACAGGAATAATTAGTGTGATAATACATTTTATCTAAATCGATACACTTGAAATATAATCATTTCAACTTCTAATCAATATAAAAATAATTATGAGATATTTACACTCTTTTTTTCTGACTAAGTCTTCAAATTCCAGTATGTATTGCACACTTATAGCCCATCTATTTGGACTAGGTACATTTCACGTACTTGGTATATAGTTCCACATGTCACCTTAATGCTGCTGCATTAGTCTGTAATAAATACCCTTAATATCTAAGTTTTACGGACCCAAAGTTATGGGAACTATGATTTTCCCTTTTCATTTTTTTTCTTTCACAACAGCTCTTCCTTTGGCTTTTGATTTCTATTTTTGGAATATAACTTAGAATATTTATGGTAGGAGATATCAAGCCAAGGCACTAAATGTCTTATGGGGCAACTAAGAAATGTCAATCTCTGCACGCAAAGGAATAAGGAGGTTTGGGTTTAGGTAATAAAGGGCTTTTCATAAAATTAGTCATAGATAAAAGAGAGGAGAGATCAGTCTGAACTTCAAAGGATATTAAAGCCAGGCAGATTCAAAAGCTAAGATGTGGATCTTTTCCTTTTGACCTTGTTATTAAACTGAGTTGTCTGTTGTAAACTCTATAATCTTGAGTTGTATTTATAAAAAAAGTGTTTCATCTTTGTTTTTTCCTCTTTTCACAGTGAGGCTTGTTCATTTCTGTGCTGAATAAACAGAAAATCATTGATTTTCCTATAACTTAGACACTTGTCAATCTCTGACATTGGTGAACTTTTACATGTAGGCTTGAGAATTAGGAAAGTTTTGCCTTTTTCCTTTTTTTACAACAAACTACCACTGCAAAGATCTAAATGGGGAGAAAAAAGGATGGCCTGACTCAAGATATCACAATGCTGTAACTACTGAGATTCATGTACTAGAATACATGTTCCTTTCCAATGGACAAGTTATATTTACCAATATAGATCATATACTAGACCACAAAATAGGTTTCAACAAATTTAAAAGGATTCAAGTAATAGAAAGTGTGTTTTCTGACCACAACAGAATCAAATTAGCATGATTTCACAAAGAAACCCCTGAAAGATTCACAAAGATGTTTACTATATAATCCAATTCTAAATAACCTGAGGCTTCAAGAAGAAATTAAAAAAGAATAAGACAGAATTTTGAAATAAATGAAAATAAAAATATATCTTATAAAAATCTGTTAGCTACTGCTAAGGTAGTATGTAGTGGAAAAAGAACAGTCTCAAATCAATCACCTCAGTTCCTACCTTAAAAAAATGGAAAAAGAGTCAATTATACATGAAGTAGAAGAAAGGAAATATTAGATCAGAATTCAATAGAATACAAAAGCAATTGAGAAATCTATGAAACCAATAATTGATTTGCTGAGAAATTCTATAAAATAGACAAATCTCTAGATAGACTAACCAGAGGAAAAAAAAGTAGACAACATATGATTGCTATGAGAAATGACATTACTACAGATTCTATAGCTATTAAAAGGACAATAAGGAAATATTAGAATATTTTTGCTTATAAATTGAACAACTTTGATAATACAGACAAATTCCTTCTAAGCACAATCTGCCAAAGCTCTTTAAAAAAAAAAAAGTAACCTGAATAAAATTACATCTATGAAATAATTAAACTTATAGTTACAAACCTTTCCATAAGAAAAAACCCAGGGCTGCATAGCTTAATTGGTGAATTCTACCAAATATTTAAGGAAGAAATAATTGCAATTCCAAATAAACTCTACCAGAAAGTTGAATAAGATACACTTGCCAACTCATTTTATGAGGCTAACAATACCCTGCTTCCAAACCAGAGAAAAACATTGAAAGAAAACTATGGATTAATTTCCTCATAAACATAGACAGAAAAATTCTAAACACAGTTTTAGCAAATAAAATTCAAAAATATATTTTAAAAGTTAATGCATCATGACCAAGTAGAATGGAAAGCTGGTTTTACATTAGAAAAATCACCTAATTCATCATGTTAAAAAACTAAAAAAAGAAAAGAACATATGACCACCTTAATAGACACAGAAAAAAGCATTTTGCATAACCCAATATCCACTCTTGCATTTAATTTATGTGTTAATTTGGGGAGAATGACTATTTTATTACGTTAAGTTTCCCGTACAATAACAGGTCCATTTTTCCATTATTTGTTTTATGCTTTTCAATAAGCATTCTTAACTGAAACTCTCAGCACCCTAGGTATCAAAAGACATTTCCTGAAACAGACAGTATCTATGAACAACCTAGGCTTTGGCAAATATATAAATGTTGTAAACATTGGCAAAGAACAGATAAAACTATCTTTTGGGGGACCGGTACTATTTAGTGTATGCCTAGAAACCCAAGACACTTTAATAGAAAACTAAAGTTTCTAACAGTATTTGGTAAAATGGAGAGATATGCAATATACAAAGTCAATAGCTTTGAATTATTTTAGCAAAAAGTAACTAGAAATGGAAGTGGGAAAAGTGTTCCATTCATAATAGCAATGCAAACTATAAAGTACTAGGAAATACATTTAACAAAGCAAAACACTTTTAAGAACAGTTTAGAGGCTTATTGAACTTAGTTGGAGGTAATTTGTTTCAGTATTAGATTGTGCTGCACTATGGTATAATCTTTAGTGGTTACAGTGATTTAAACCAAGTACTATGTTTACAGCAACCAAAGTGCACAGGAAATGTAGGTGGTTTGAGCGGTTGTGCAGTACTGAACAGAGGCACACAACCCATTAGTAAGCAATTGCAGTTACTTAAAAATGAAATAAAGTATTACTTTTCTTCAATTTAGGTGAATTTTTTTTTTAAACGGTTAGTCAGGTGTCAGGACATAAATACACATTAAGTTGGCTCTACCTACTTAGTAAGCGAAGCTGTTAGGTATTTATGTTGGCCGAGGGAGCACCAAGAAATAATTGCTGAGAACTAAAGACTCAGAACTCAGACACTTTAAGAACTTCTCAAACCTTTAGCTTCAGAAGTTAAACATAAGAAAATAAAAAATAAAAAACTAGGCAAAAGTAAATAATAAAATAGCAGAAATCAACCAGTAACTGAAGATTCAAAGGCAAAGAGTTTGTAGAGTAATAAAACTGGAAAAACCGATTTAAAAAATCTTCTTAAAAAAGAACAAATCAACAATAGAAAAATGCCTAGGAAAAAATTACCAAGTTCATGAAAAATGAAAAATCTGAATAGTCTATAACAGCCGTGGGCAAACTACGGCCCGCGGGCCGGATCCGGCCGTTTGAAATGAATAAAACAAACAAAAAAGACCGTACCCTTTTATGTAATGATGTTTACTTTGAATTTATATTAGTTCACACAAACACTCCATCCATGCTTTTGTTCCGGCCCTCCGGTCCAGTTTAAGAACCCATTGTGGCCCTCGAGTCAAAAAGTTTGCCCACCCCTGGTCTATAATCAGATATTTGAAATATGCTGCAAGGAAACACTAAGTTCAGATGGCTTCACTAGTGAGTTCTAAGGATCACACTAGTTCATCTAACATGCATCTTTCAAAGAAGAGATGCAGAGAACATGCCCTACTTCATTTCCTGACACTAAGTATAACTCTGCTCCCATACCAGTCAAGAACAATATGAGAAATTATAGGCTAATCTCAATCCTGGAAACAATCATGGGAAAAATTCCTAACACATCAAGTTCAACAACCCATGGAAACAACTGATAGTCACAGAAAAAACATTTCATAAAATTCAACACCTTTCAATATTAAAACTTCAACACTTTTTTGTATTAGTTTCAGGTGTACAACACTGCAGACAGACATTCATATAGGCTACAAAGTGTTCTCTCCGATAATTCAAGTGTCCACCTGGTAGTTATTACAATTTTGTTAACTATATTCCCTATGCTTTACTTTACACCCCATGCCTATTTTGCAACTACCAATTAATAGGAAGAGGATTTTTTAACCTGATATAGGACATCTATAAAAATATTTTAGAAAATATGAAGTTCAATATTAAACTTTAAAAGAAGGACATTATCACTTTTACTTAATGTTATATTACAAATCCTTGACAGACAATAAAAAAAAATATATATATAAAGTTTGAAAAATAAGATAAAAAGCATAACTATTATTGGATGATATGACTGTCAACATAAAGAACTAAAAAGAATATGTAGATATATCATTAGAATGAAGAAAGTTTGCAACATTAATAAATTTACTATCTTTCTATATGTCAGAAAAAAGCAATGAGACTATATTGGCTCTCTTTTATAAGAATAACATTTACAGTAACAATAGTAACAACAAAAAATAGGGTAGCCAGAAATAGATCTAAGAAAAAATACACTAGTATATGACCTGCATGGAGAAAATAATATTGTTACAAAAGACATTAAAGGCTTATATACATTAAGAAATACACCATGTTTACAGATAGGAAGATCTGCAAAAATGTCACTTTTCCCTTAAATTAGTCTGTGGAGTCAACATAATCTACACTAATAAAAGAGAAACATGCAAATTGATGTCACTCTGCTATGCTCACCAGCCAATCGGATGAGTATGCAAATTAACCCAACAAAGATGGCAGTTAATTTGCATACACAGGCGCCCAGCGGCCTGGGTCCCGGGAACATCATCGGCACCCAGGTCACTCCGAAGTAGGCTCCGTGTGGGCCCTGAGCAGCGTAGGAAGGGCCTGAGCCAGGGGGCTCCTGGGCAGGGGCGGAGCTGGCCATGCAGGGGACCCCTGCCCAAGCCTAAAGCCTCGGCCAGAGGCATTAGGCC
>NW_005366171.1:2444562-2488123 GCF_000412655.1 Myotis brandtii
AATAATAAAGAAATTATTATTATATGAAAGACACATCTTGAAAATGCCTAAAGAAAGTTGTCATTTTTTCATGGTGAAGGGACTGGAGTCCTTGTTGATGAAAACACCTTGGTTGCTGCGGTGACTGGCAGTGGCTGCAGCTGGTGCCTTCCCCTTATCAGCTTGGTCGCCTCCCACAAAGGGAGGCCAGACTGAGGCTTAGGCCCGCTCCCCAAGAGGAGCAGGGAGCGGGCCTAAGCCATCAGTAGGACATCCCCTGAGGGCTCCCAGTATGTGAGAGGGGGCAGGCTGGGCTGAGGGACCCCCCCCCCAGTGCATGAATTTTGTGCACCGGGCCCCTAGTTTTATTCATAATCCCAACAGAGTTGCTCATGGAATTCAAAAAGGTGATTCTAAAATTATATAGAAAAGCAAATATTTCATAGGAGATATAGCATGGAGACTGGTCTTGCAGGTATTAAGATTTATTATAAAACTTTAAGACTATGTGATGCTTTTGTGAAAACAGGCAAACAGATGAACAGAACAGAAATCCTGACAGACCCACATATTTACAGAAATGTGATATATCAAAAGGGGGTCATGACAAAACACTGGAGAAAGGTTAGGTTATTAAATAAATTGTTTTGGCGGGCAACTGGTTATACATTTAGAAAAAAATTAACTGGATCTCTAACTCATACAATCCACACAAATCAATTTCAGATAGGTCAAGGATTTAAATATAAAAGGAAAATTATTAAGCATTTAAAGAGAATATGGGAATATATTTTGGACCTCATGGTAAGGAAGGATTTCTTAATATAAAACATAAATAAAGTACAAACCATACAGGAAAGGACCAATGAAATTGATAGATTACATTAAAATTACAAACTTACATTTATCAAAAGATATAATAAAGATAAGGAAAAGACAACCACAACCTAGAAAGAGATACCTGAAACATAAAAGAATTGGTGTTCAAAACATATTAAGTACTTGAGAAAAAAACAATGCAAAAGAAAAAAGGGCAAAGTAACAAATAGCATTTCCTTACATAGAAAAAATGCAAAGCCAATAAACAAGAAAAAATGTTCCATTTTATTAGTTATAAGGGAAATGCAAATTATCACTATGATATACCCTTTTACAATCATTAAAATGGCAGAATTAAAAAATTAAGACTTTTTAATAGCAAAAGTCGGCAAGGATGTGAATAGGAACTCTCACACATTGCTGTTAAGACTGAATTTGTAAAGCTATTTTAGAACATGTCATAATCTATTAAACTGAAGTTGCACAAACTCTATGACTGAAGGATGACAAAATAAAAACAATGTGTACACGCTGAAGCTTGTTGACTGTGAGGTTCATTATAGCTTGACCTAGTTGAGCTATTCTGTTGAGAAACTCCTAATTTAGGATCTTTAGTAAAATCCTTTTCTTTTTGGCTAGCACCATTTCTCGGAGAATTGTCTTCCGATGTCTTGCCTTGAGGGCAGGCTTCCAGAGTTCTGGGAGCTGAAGGGAATGTGGACTGGTATTCTCAATATTTGGCATTCACTTACCCCCCTTGCTTGTAACAAAACAGAATTTCCCTCAGCCAGACCTAGTGTCTCCCAGGCTAGTGATGTCCTCTCTCCTAAGAATAAATACACAAACAAACCTCTAATCTTCTGCTAGGGTGAAGGAGAGGCAGCTGGCAGTTTACACAGAACCAGAAAAGGATCGGGGAGGGGAATGCAACTGTATCTTAAGGAGACTTTCAACCAAGCCTCTTTTTAATGTTTTGGCCCCACCATAACCTCCTGCTTTCAGAGATAACTTGTACCTAATTACTGAGCCTTTTGCAGTTCTGCAAATTGGGTTGCTTCAAGGGTTTTACAACTGTCTGTTAAGAAAAAACTTTCTTGGGTCTGCTGAGTCACTCATCCATCAGCTTTCTAGTTTCCAAAATGTTGTTCTTGTCTTCTGTTTTGCCTGTGGGTTTATGTATTTTTAAAAATCCTTTACTTTAGTTTTAGTGGAGTTTTGGGTGGTGGTTGAGGTTAAATATACATATTTAATCTTTTTCACTTTAACCAGAAGTGATCCTGTTTACTTCTCTCATCTCCCACCACCTTTCTACAATATACACAATAGAAATACTTTCCAATTTTTAAAAATACAGGCCTTCCACATACTTCTTTTTTCTACTGGCAACTTCCTCTATCTGAAATACTCTCCCTCCCAATCCTGGTCGGACAAATGCCTTCTGTGACCATCTTGTTCTAAAGTCCAGCAACCTTACAATACATTCATAGTACTTTTCCACACATCTCTGAGTGCACCTACCACTATATTATAAAGACTGGTTTATCTGTGAATTTCTCCTTCTAGACATAAGCTTCTTAAGAACCAGGATAATATCTTAATCATCTCAGTATGTCCAGTACTTAGTACCTAGTACAGAGACTAGTACATAGTAGAAATCAGTTGATGTTTGGGGGAAGAATAGAGAGAAAAGCAGTAAAATATATGCCCTCACTAATAAAGATGCATTCAATATAAATTTGATGTGTAGTCTGTTCTGGGCTGCTATAACAAAATGCCACTGGATGTTTTAGAAACAATAGAAATCTACTTCTCACAGTTCTAGAGGTTGGAAGTCCAAGACCAGGGTGCCAGCATGGTGGTGAAGGCCCTCTTTGGGGCTGTAGACTTCTCACTGTACCCTTACTTACCAATGTCATGGTTGAAAGGGTAGGGAGCTCAGCTGGCTCTCTTTCATAAGAGCATTAATCTCATTCGGGAGGTTCTGCCTTCAGGACGCAATCACCTTCCCACAGCCCCACCTCCTAATACCATCACCTTGGGGGTCAGGTATCTAATTTATGAACCTGGAAAGGCATATTCAGACCACAGCACCAAAAAAGCCCAAATCTGCTACCTCATACATACAAACTGGTCATCAGCAGTACTTAATGTCCTTAAAAACGTCTAGATGAAGTCAATCTGATGTGAAAGGTTTGGGATTCTAGAAAAGATGCCCTTTTTCTCATACTTTAAAACCTCTCTCTGGCTTCCTATATTATTCAGAGTCCTTAGCCTAAGAAGCTCAATGTAGGAATTTATCTAGCAACCAATGAATTGTGGAAATGGTTGGCGAGGGAATATTCAGCTGTGACAAAGCCTGACGCTTGGCTTTGGAGCCTCTCCTCTTTAAGAAGGCAGGTACCCGGTTACGTTAGAGCAGCGGTTCTCAACCTGTGGGTCGCGACCCCTTTGGGGGTCGAACGACCCTTTCACAGGGGTCGCCTAAGACCATCAGAAAACACATATATAATTACATATTGCTTTTGTGATTAATCACTATGCTTTAATTATGTTCAATTTGTAATAATGAAATTGGGGGCCACAACATGAGGGAGGAACTGTATTAAAGGGTCGCGGCAGTAGGAAGGTTGAGAACCACTGCTTTAGAGAGACCAACCACATTCAGCTGACATCACACGAGATCACTGTGTAGTAGCTTACTTTTTTTTACTTTCTTATAAAACCTTTTCAGTGAATTTAAAGTCACTGACTGACATTCTGGCACAAGTTCCTTATCTTGTCACAGCACTTTGAATGGTATTGTGTTGGATCACCTTGTTGTATCCTCCCTCTACCTTAATTTCTCTTCCATAGTTTCCATCCACTTGTCTCAATTTGCTCCACCATGTGTAACTGCTTCAGGCGTGTATTCCCATTCATTATATAACCTTTTCACGGTGTCTAGTCTGATGTTTCACCTATACCTTGAGTTTTTTGTAATTATGTAATTTATTTCTTTGTTTACTTACTTTATGCTCAAAATTTCAAACATGTATCAAACTTGAAAGAAGTTTACATGGAATACCATCTCCTGTATACTTACTATTTAGACTGTGTCCCTGACATTTTACAATGCTTGGTTTATAATTTATCTATCCATATATTTATCCACTAATCCACCTTGAGTGCTTTTCAAAGTAAATTGCAGACATCAATTATACTTGCCCCTAAGTGTATGCCTTAGTATGTATATTATTAGAGTTCAATATTTGTTTAGAAGTTTTACTTTTGCTGCACAATTATGTACACCACATTATAGAAATCTTAAGTGTACACTGAGTGGCCAGATTATGACCACCCCATCAGTACAATGAAGTGAATTAGTTATGCAAATAATAAAACCTTGAGATTATTTGCTTAGGAAGTTTTCAATATTCAGTATTTTTGGAAGTGTCAATGAAGTACTAATGGGGTGGTCATATAATCTGGCCAGTCATAATAATCTGGCCACTCAGTGTATATTCACTGAGTTTTGACAAATGTCATAATATTTATAAGATTTATCCAAATGGTTGCATGTATCATTAGTTTGTTTATGTTTATTGCCTAATAGCATTACACTGTCTAAATATCTACATGATAGTTAAAAATAATCTATTCTCTGACTGATGGCTTCTGGGCTGTTTCCAGTTTTAGGCTATTATGAATAAAGCTCCAATACATATTTTTATATAAATCTTTTTGAAGATGTTTTCATTTCTTTTTTATAAGACCCAGAAGTGAAGCTGTTAGCTCACAGGATAGTCTATGCTTAGTTTTGTAAGAATTTCTCACACTTTTCTCTGAAGTGATTGTACCAGTTTACATACTCAACAATAAAGTATAAGAATTCCAGTTATTTTGCCACCAAGCCAAAATTTGTTAGTCTTTCTAATTTTAGCAGGTCCACTTACATGCTGATTTTTTTTCAATAGAAAAACACCAGTACTGTTTTCAATCTGTGACTGGGAGTCCACAGATGCAGAGGGCTGACTGTATGCAGAGGGAATCCCGGGGGCAGGGAAAGGGTTGGCTTTCTAACCCCTGCATTGTTCAAGGGTCAACTGTAGTACCTCATAATGGTTTTATTTTTTTTAAATATATTTTTCTTGATTTCAGAGAGGAAGGAAGAGGGAGAGAGAAAGAAACATCAATGATGAGAGAGAATCATTGATCAGCTGCCTCTTGCACACCCCTGGGCATGTGTCCTTGGCTGAAACTGAACCTGGGGCCTTGCAGTCCACAGGCTGATGCTCTATCCACTGAGTCAAATCAGCTAGGGCTCATAATGGTTTTAATTTGCATTTCTCCTATTTTTATTGACTATCATATATCTGATTTGTGAAGGATCTGTTCAAATTGTCCATTTAAAAAAATTGGTTTGGCTTCTTGAATTGTAAAGTTCTCTGTATAAACGTGACACCAGTTCTTTGCCACATACATATTTTAGAAATATTTTTTCCAGTCTTACATATTAATTTTTTAATAGTGTCTTCTAATAAGCATAAGTTTAAATTTTGATGAAGTATAATGATCAATTAATTTTTCTTTTTTGATTACCATTTTCTGTGACCTAAGAAATTGTTGCCCATTCCCAAGTCATGAAACTATTTTCTACGTTTTCTAAAAGTTTCACGATTTTATTTATTTACTTATTTAAATTTATTGGGGTGACATTGGTCAACATGAACATATAGGTTTCAGGTATGGGTTCCTTTGTTACAAGAGCTGTATATCGAGGGGGTTCCTAATATATGGTGACAGGAGAGGATTTGACTTTGGGTGGTAGGCACACGGTTTTATATTTTATATTTAAGTCTACACTCTACCTCAAATGAATTCTTGTGTTTGATGTGGGGTAGAGATTGAGATTTACTTTTTTTCTATATGGACAGTCAGTTATTTCAGCACTATTTGTGGAAAAAAACTTCCTCCCCTATTGGATTGCTTTGGTGTCTTTGTCAAAAATCCCCAAAATGTGGGTCCATTTCTGGGTGCTCTTTCCCACTGATCTATATGTTGATGCTATGACATTACCATACCGTCTTGAATACAGCAGGTTTGTAAACCAGTCATTTAAAAATTTATCTTGACATTGAAAGAACCTGATAAACATAATAGCCCCTTGGCAGTACTCATGCTCCATTTCATTTTCCCTTGAGGACAGGAAAGACAGAACAACTTCAAGATCACGAAAAGCAAAAATTACTGAAGTTTTTGAATCACTACCTAAAATTAGTTTATTTAAAGTTTCTTTTTAAAACAACAACACAGATGTTTGGCCTCTCTGCCTTGAAACTATGTTTTTGTAAAAAATGTTCAGAATGTCATGTTAAATCCCCACAAGTAATGTTGTGGCAACAGGAACACAAATACTAATAAATCCCAAATTGGTAATAAATAACCCATTGAAATGAGAATACCACATGTGAGTCTATTTATAACTCAGAAGAGCCTTTCTATAAATGTTAAGCAACCTGTGTCCTGGGATGAAGATGGGATCTAGTTTTACGTATTTATGAAATACTGATATATTAAGTGCCCATCAGTCCAGATGTATTTGAGGGAAGCAAAAAAAATCCATATCTTATTTTCTTTAGATGGATATGTATTCAAAGAAAAATATTTGTAGCCCAAGGTAAATGTCTATTCTACAAGTGAGTTACTAACTAGTATATGCTAAAATTAAGTTTAGAGAAAGCCTTAAAACTTGGTTCTTCAGTTAATAAACAACACAGAAAGTACTATGGGAGAAAGCTCCCTAACACAATTTTTGTAGTTTTATCACCAATTAGTATAGGGAATCAGGAAATCACCTAACTTTAGGGCTTCTAGAGACGACCTATTCATCACATTCCTTTGTTCTCTATAACAACAGTACCAAAGTAACAGCAACAAAGTAACAAGAGACGTGTGGCTTTTTTAGGGCACATTTATTGTGTTGTGCTCTTCTCATAAGGGTGCTTGATAATTTCCTTCCTACAAAAATTAGAATCTTTTTAAAAAAAAATTATAAAATAGATGCGTATGTTTTATATAATTTAATTATGCTTGTATATGTATGTTTGTGTGTGTTTCCAGTTGAGAAAGGTTTAAATTGGAAGTCAAAACTTCTAATCCATAGGCGAGAGATAACCACTTAAGTTGTTAAGAATTTTAGTATGATATACTTATATATGTATAATTTTAGGTCAAAAATAAAATTGTATTGTATTTACCTTATGTAACTTCCTTTTTGCCCACCTAGCAGTGTATAATAGAAGTTTTTCAATATAGGTATATATCCACCTCTTTCTATTTAATAGTTGAATAGTATTCCAAAGAAGAGCTGTACCACAATTAAATTAATAAATATCAATGGTAAACATTTAGGTTGTTTTCAATTTTTGTTATCATAAACTGTTATAGCTAGTCTCTCAAGAGTAAGGCTGTATTTCCAGTAAAGATGAATCATCTTTTATCTTGTCAATTTGCTTAAACAATCTACAAAGTGCTTATTATAAGATTACATTTTTAATGCTAGGTTTTAAGTTAGAATTTCTGAAAAAGTTATCTTTTGAAATGTGTTTGAAAAAATAAATATACCCTGCAAAATAAGCTAGTAGCAGTGCCCTATACATTAATGTGTATAAGTTATAAAGAAGACTGATACAACGAACTCCCATATACCTAGCAAGAAGTAGGTAATAGAATATTGCCATTACCTTTGCAGAGCTCTATGCTCACTGCCCTTCCTTTCTGTCCCCCAGAGGTAATGTTCTTGAATAACTTGTTTATTATTCCCTTGATTTTCTCCCCCCCACCCCACAGCTTTGTTAAGGCATAATTGACAAATAAAATTGTGGTATATAATGTGATGATTTAATACATATATACATCAGTTTTACCACATATTGTAGTCCTAAATTAAATATCCCCAGATAATGTTACATGTTTTTAACTTTATACCAATGGACCCATTTGTCCCATTAATACTTGATATTATCAGATTTTTAAATTATTACAAAATAGTTTATAAAAGGCTATCACATTGTGGTTTTAATTCACATTTTTCCAATTATTGACCTAGATCACCTTTTCTTTTTTTAAGATAATCTTTTTTATACACATCATCCAAATAGGTTTCCTTTTCTCTGAAATACTTCTTTAGGTTTCGCCCATTTAGAATGTGAATTGTCTATGTCCTATTAATTTGTGAATATTTTTAATGATCTCGGTACTAATCCGTTGACACATGCTGTGCAAACATCTCTCACTCTGAGATTAGCATTTTCACTCTCTTTCTGGTGTTTAAAAAAATACTTTTATTGATTTCAGAAAGGAAGGAGAGGGAGATAGAAACATCATGATGAAAAAGAATCTTTGATTGGCTGCCTCCTGCACACCCCACACTGGGTATCGAGCCCACACCCAGGCATGTGCCCTGACCAAGAAAAGAACTATAACCTCCTGGTTCATAGGTTGATGTTCAACCACTAAACCACACCAACTGGGCTCTTTATGGTATTTTTAAAAAAATATATTTTATTGATTTTTTTACAGAGAGGAAGGGAGAGGGATAGAGAGTTAGAAACATCGATGAGAGAGAAACATTGATCAACTGCCTCCTGCACACTCCCCACTGGGGACATGCCTGCAACCAAGGTACATGCCCTTGACCGGAATTGAACCTGGGACCCTTGAGTCCGCAGGTCGACGCTCTATCCACTGAGCCAAACCGGTCAGGGCTATGGTATTTTTTAATGAACAAAAGTTCTTAATTTTAATACAGTCACATTTATTAATCTTTTTTTTTAAGATCAACACTATTTGTGACTTGAAAAATATCTCCCCACCCCAAAGTCATAAAGAGATCTACTTTATTCTGTTTGAAAATTGTATAGGTTGGCTTTCATATTTAAGTCTTTAATAGACATGAAACTGACTTTAGTGTATAGTGTGAGGTATCTGTAAATTTTTTATATACCTGGTATATTATGAGTACATGGTCACTTAATTGTTCTGGCATTATTTACTGAATTTTTCATTTTGCCACTAATGTGAAATGTCAACTTTGTCATTAATCATGTTTCTATATACATGTACATCTGTTTATGAACTCTATGTTCTGTTCTATTGGTCAATTCATTTATGATTGTCCAGCACCACACACACTGTCTTAATTACTACAATCTTAAGCTAATCTAAAAAATTAAAAAGTTTTATTAAGGTATACTTGATAAATAAAATGGTAAGATATTTAAGGTGTTGATCATGGTGATTTGCTACATCATAAAAGGATTCCCACAACTGAGTTAATTAACACATCTATCACCTCACATATATATATATAAAAAAAAATTCTCTTAGAAAATTTCAATTATATAATGCAGTGTTATCAACTACAGTCAGCATATTTTATATTAGATTCTCAGGCCTTGCTCATCTTATAGCTAAAAGTTTGCATCTTTTTCTAAAAGTTTGACATTTTGCCATACTTCGTTGTTCTATTAGGAGTGTATTGGTAATTCTTAGGGTTTTGCTCTTTGGTTGGGATTTTTCTCTTTTTAATATATTTTTATTGATTTCAGAGAGGAAGGGAGAAGGAGAGACAGACAGAAACATCAATGATGAAAGAGAATCACTGATCGGCTGCCTCCTGCCGACGGAGTTTGCAACCTGGGGCTGTGCCCTGACTGGGAATCAAACCATGACCTCCAGCTTCACAGGTCGATGCTCAACCACTGAGCCAAGGTGGATGAGCTCCAGTTGGGATTCTGATGAGAACTGCAGTGACTCTTCTTTTGAGAAAAACTGATTGTTATAATTTTATAATATTGAAGCTTCCAGTCTATGTACATGATGTATCTTTCCATTTTTTAGGTCTTCTTTCATCCATTAATTAATATACTTAATTTTATTATTAATTATGCCTTGCAATTATCACTTTCCAGAATTTAACATGCATTTTGTTTAGATACTCTTGAGTCCCACAGCTAGTCTTTAAAATCTTAATATTTAAATACATTTATTACATTTTTTCTGCTTGTGGAAAAAGTTTGAGAGGGTTTTGCATCCCTTGCAAAGAATATGATGCCAATGTCACAGACTATCTAACAAGCAAGTCAGGATGGGGAAACCAGATTATTTGCTCCTGCTAATTATGTCTTCATGAATTTGTGGAAAGTTTATCTCTTTAATTCATACACATCTTTTGAAGCCAACTAGAAATACATTTTTGTGCTTCACACACACAAAGTACTTAGTAAATACTTAACTGAGTAATTCATTTATCATTTGGATTATCGACTATTCATTGCCCTCTGCTTTAATAGTATAATTGAAAACTGTCTAAAAAGGGCTGGCATGAATATACACATTAAGTAAAACATAACCAAATATTTTCAAGATGGCTGTTTGGTTTCAGAAAGCTTGCTTATAGAACCAATGATAACCTAGTGTTTTGTTTTTTGGTGTTTTTTTTTTCCCAAGAGAAAACAAAGAATAAAAGACTCTCAATATTTATGCCAAGTAATAAATGAGAGTTTCTGTCAGAAATGGGATGGATATTGGCTCTTCATCCTATAAGCCGTGGAAGGCTCAAGACCTTGATCTATCAGCAATTACTGAATTTCTGGGAAAAAGAAAAGTATTCACAAGTAAGAAAAATAATCTGAAAAGACTAAAAGTTACCTGCAAAGTACAGTTCATCATCCTTATTATGTAGTCAAACTGCTGATGGTCTAGTATTGCCCGGTTTTGCTGGACGTGCAAACCCAGCTCGTCAGTGAGACACTGTCTTGCTGCCTTTCCTTTAAGGGCTCTCAATGCGGCAGGAAGGGTCTGAGGACAAGAGAGGCAGACGTGAACGACAGGCACCACTGGGAAAATTAATCGTAATCTCACTGAAAGTTCAAGTGCATCCTGTAAGACACTTAACAGTTATCAGTAAATTAAACTCCTGGAAAAGAGCAGCTTCACTACTGAGGACAACTATAAAATAAAGGATTTTTAGTTATTTTTATGTATAAGCATGAAAAATAAGCAGAATTAGTTTATGTGTAATTAAAACACAAACATGAACTACATTTAAAATAACTCATCAAAACTCTAGTCACCAGATCACTTCTTTCAATAACCGGCCATATCTCCACAGCAAGAATAGAAAGGAAAATTAAAATGACAAGAAATACAGGTGATTTGCTACTTTTAAACTGGGCAGCAATTTAATCACTAGTTTTAATTTATGACTGGAAAATTCTACAATCTCTTCTCAATACAGTATCATAATTAAAAAAAGAGAAAAGACTCAGAGCAACAAATAGATATCTTTAGGTTTATTCATTAAAAATCATCATTTCACTACTCATTAGAATGCCTCTTCCAGTTCACCACGCAAAGCCTAGTAAATATGCTTTACATAAAATAAAAATAGCTTTATTTAACTTTGAAAACCTAAAAACCAGAACAAAGGAGCAAATAAGAAGGGAAGAAGCCTGAGAGTAGGAGGGCATGGCATTTTTAGAGGCAGGTATAAGAAACAGGATGGGACAGCTGGAAGCAAGAGAACAAAAGAAAGTCTAACACTTCAACCATAGGAAAAAGGGGAAACTGAACAACCTCAAAACAGAAAGAGGCTGGGGGTCATTTGTTGTAAGGGTCAAAACCTTACCTGCTTTACTAGCCCTTTGTAACAGATGTTCAGAACTATGACGAATCACTAAGAAAAGGTTACATTATGTTTAGCGTGTTTTATTAAAGAAGGCAAGGAAATCTGCTTTAACGAGGCACATTTAAGTTGAATACCACTTATCCAACCGGATTCTTTGCCAGAAATAGAATTATATTTAAAATGTTAATCATGTATGGTGTCAGATGGATAATAGACTTATCAGGGTAATCACTTTGTAAGTTACAGAAATGTCTAATCACTATGTTTTACACCTGAAACTAATGTAATATTGTATGTGAACTGTAACTGAAAAATTAAAATGTTAAGTTCCTAGGTAATATGCCAAAATAGGATTTAGTGAACAATGTTAAAAGTTTGAGGGAAACAATGACTTTCAATATTTGTCTGGTAGCCATGTAATTAGGCTTGGCTAAGATTTTACATCCTAGACACTATTCATCAAAACACTTGATAAAGAAAAAGGATGAAATTAGAGAGGTCAGTTAGCAAGTTAAACATGTAAATCTGAAAGGGAAATGATGAATTACACGTGGCAAAGATAGTATTTTATTACCTTTTCGGTCTCCAATGTTTTATTTTCAAATATGAATGAGATGCAGTTTCTAACAACTTCCAATCTCTGTGCACTGTTGAAAACTGTTTTCACCTTATCCATTATCGAAACTAGTAAAGGAATATAAAGAAAACAAGTAAATTAAACTCCTCTGGCAATTACAAAAGCAAGGGGAAGAGTACTGGTTTAAGCTTATATGACTAACTGTTTTCATGATTGACACTTACAATTATTTGTTTCCCTTGTTACATGGCATTGAAGGTATTCCATTTCATTATTTTGATTATATTTTCACGTTTTAAAGTGTCAGGCTAGTCAATGGCTTACTAAGGATAATTTCACAGGATAGATTCCAATGATACACTTAACTCATGCAAATCAATTAATATTTCATAGTAAAAATCACAGTAAGCAAAAGTAAACATCTATTTTAACTTTAATTGTAAACAAACTGATACGTATTTGGGATACAAGATCATGACAAAAATAGCTACTGTAAGTGAATTACTAATGAAAAAAAGAGTTGATATTTCTATGATATTACCAAAGAAAAACCACATGCCCCCCAAAATTAGATTTCAGAATGGGAAAGAATATTTGCAAATCATGTATCTGATAAAGGACTTGTATAAAGAATATACAGAGAACACTTAACTCAGTAATAAAAAGATAAATAGCCCAATTAAAAAATGGGCCAAGGATCTGAACAGACATTTCTCCAGAGAAGATATAATAATGGCCAATAAGCAAATGAAAAGATGCTCTGCATCATTAGCGAATGTAGAGAAACTGGAACACCCATACATTGCTGGTGGGAATGTTAAATGGGACAGCTGCTTTGGAAAACAATCTGTCAGTTCTTCAAAACGTTGAACACAGACTTATATGAAACAATTCCACACCTAGGTATATACCTAAGAGAACTGAAGAGATATGTCCACACAAAAACTTACACATGAATGCTCACAGCAGCATTACTAATAGTAGCAAAAGGAGAAACAATCAAATATCCATCAACTGATGAATGAATAACAAAATGTGACATACAGATGGTCCTCAACTTAGGACAATGGTTCAAGTTATGGTTTTCAACTTGATGATGGTGCAAAAGCAGTGAGCATTCAGTAGAAACTGTACTTCAAATTCTGAATTTTTACCTTTCCCAAGCTAGCTATGTGTGGTAGGATACTCTCTCCTAATGCTGGGTAGTGGCAGTGAGCCACAGCGATCATGAGGGTAAACAACCAATACTCTACAGTGTACTCTGTTGCTAGTGGTTTTTGGATGCTGTGTTTCTCAGCATGTTTAAGGTAGGCTAGGTTAATATGATGGTCAATAGGTTAGGGGTATTAAGTGCATTTTTAAGTAAGATTTTTTATTGATTTTTAGAGAGAAAAAGAGGCAAGGAGAGGGAGAGGGAGAGGGAGAGAGAGAAATGTCAATGTGAGAGTGAAACATCAACAGGCTGCCTCCTGAACATCACGTCCCAGGGATCAAGTCCACAACCAGGCATGTGCCCTGACTAGGAATTGAACTGGCAACCTTTCAGTGTATGGAATAACACCCAACCAACTGAGCCACACTGGCCAGGGCTTAAAGGCATTTTTAGCTTATGATATTTTTAACTTAAGATGGATTTTTCAGGATGTAATCCCATTTGTAAGTCCAGGAGCATCCGTATAGCCATAGAATGGAATAATATTCAGCCATAAAAATAATGAAGCACTGACACGTGATGTGGATAAACTGAAAATATTATGATAAATGAAAAAAGCCAGTCACAAAAAAGATCACATGTTCTATAACTCCATTTATATAAAATGTCCAGAATAGGCAAATCTATAAAGACAGGAAGTAGATTATTGCCTAAAGCTAGGGAAGGAGTGATTTTTAGGGGAAAATTATACCCTGCTAATGGGCATGGGTACATCTATTTGAGATAATGAAAATGTTCTGAAGTTAGAGAAAATGGTTGTATGACTCTGTGAATATACTAAAAGCCACTAAACTGTACACGTTAAATGGGTGAGTTTTATGTATGTGAATTATATCTCGATACAGCTGTTTTAAAAAAGGATTCTATAGTAGTGGCAGTTAGATGAATGGCTACCCTTTGTGAGAGGCAGTGAATGGAACAGTACTTCTGGGTGTTGAGAATGCTCTGATTCCGGTTACTTGAGTTTTTGTGTTTTCTGTCTTGATAAGAAGTTACTTTTAAACACACAGAGAAATACATACCAACAGGTGGACCTGCTGGCACAACACACTTCTTGTCCACTCGTGAAGCAGGAGGTGCATTCTGGTTCTTAGCAAGATTCTCCTGTATCAATTCCTGTACCCGGGTTTCATTAATCTTTGGGAAAGGAAGAATATGAACCCGCAAGTGGGATCCTTCTGTGGGGCGTGGAACTTTCTGAAATGCCATATGAGGGTTTGGGTTCTCCTGCAATATCAAACACAGGTAAGATTATGCAGAAGTTAAAATAACGGCAGACTGTCAGGAAGGGAGTGGGAGCTGAGAGGGAACAAGCTGCAGTCAGATGAGTGAGTACCTGTACACTCAGATACATGCCACAGAACAGAGCCCCAGAGTCTTACTTCAGCAGCATCAGAAACAGCTGATGCCCCTCCTTCCCCTTTCATGAACACGTTTTCACTTGATTTCTAGGTCTTCTTGCTATGTCTTTATTTTTTATCTCCCTAATCTCTTAACTATGTGAATATCCCAGGGCTCAGACCTTGGGCTTCTCTTCTATTTATACTTACTTCCTTGGTGATAATTTCCAGCTTCATATCTTTAAACCACAAAAACACCAAGAACTCACAAATTTTTATCTCCACCTGAGCTTTCTCTTGAACTCCATGCCCATATAGTCAATATAAGTATTTCCACCTGGATTTAAATATCATCTTATATGTCCAAAATGGAGCACTTAATCTCCACCTTTCCAAATCTGTTTTCTGCAGTCTCACCTCTTCCGTATATGGCATGTTTATTTTTCCAATTACTCAGGTGAAAAGCTGAGTCACCTTAATGCCTTTCTGTAACACCCAATTATCCATTCCTCTGCAAACCTCTGGACGCTGCCTTTAAAGCATGTCTAAATCTGACCACTTTCCAACACCTTGGGTCAAGCCAACATCTCTCCTCTACTACAGAACCACGTCTCCTCACGGGCCTCCCTGCTCCCACCATTGCTCCCTCGGCTGCTCCATTCTTAAACACCACAGACAGAATGAACCAAAGTTAAATCACCACCAACCACTCTGTTCGATCAAACAGCTCTTTATCTCACTCAGAGTAAAACCCAAAGTTTCCACAATAATTATAAGGCCCCACAAGATATGACTTTTCTATGCGACCATGTCCTACTACTGTCTCTTCCTTCATTCTTCTTGACATTCAGGCCTTCTTGCTCCTGACCCAAGGCCTTTGCATTTAACTCCCACCTCTTAGGAATGCCTGTTCCCCCACCGATTTACTGAACCCTCTCTCCCTTTCTGCATTTCTTTCCTCAAATGCCACCTTTCTTGGCCACCCTATGTAACTTTATCTCCCCAACACTCACCCTAGCCCCTTATATTTTCCTCCTTAGCACCTATCAACCTTCTCACATACTCTAAATCTTATTTAACTTGACTGTCTATCCTTCTCTCAGTAACATGAAGCTCCACAAGGGCAGACTTTTCAGTCAATTAAAAAAACTTTTTTTATCCTCTCCATCTAGAGATTGCCTGGCATGCAGCAGGCACCCTAAGCTACCTCCTACTGTATCCTAACAAACGGGATACAATGTTGAGCACATATTAGGATTGTCATAATTAAATTAAATGTGTCATGGATTTTGATCCAGTCACCTAGTTAAGTAGGATTATATTTCAAATACTACAGGCAGAGTGAAATCCACCTCTTTATCAAGTTCTCTAGGGAAGGCTGCTTTACAACCATTTTGAGACGAATTCTAGCATTTATTATCCTTTGTAACCAGAAAATTCCCCCTCCCCCAAAAGAATCTATATTATTCATGCTGTAGATTAAGCTCATCACTACCCTATGCATTTTCTGACAGTTAAAATGGCCACTGTCATCGTGTATTAGAGTTGCTCCCCACAATTCTTTTTGGTTATTTGGCCCAGACCCAGAAAAAAGAAAGGTTGGGCCACAGCAGATGATGTAGGAAGCACATCTCAGCAATACAATGGAGATAATATTCCTTTAAAGTGTCACAAAGCCTCGGTCCCCTTTTTGCTCTGCTCACTATGTAATACTGGATAAGTAACTCTGCCTCAGGTACACACTCATGCTTCTTTTAAAAGGTTCCTGAGAAGTTGAAATTAGATAGAAAACTTGTTCTGGCCAGAGCAGCCCTCATACACACTTTGTATTCCCCCCTTATGTCATTAGCAAGGACAGGGAAGAATAAATATGTAAATTCCTACGCCAAGACTTCATGATCACCACTTTCCAAACTATATGGTGACATATTCCTGTTCTAAAATTATTCCTGGATTAACACCATCATCACTGGACTATTGTTTATAAAATGGCCCTTTTCAAATAGCATATTTGTTTTTCTCTGTTCTTTAGGCACAAGTCTAAGGTATGTTTTCAAAAGTTATACATATACATTTTCTAAAATCCCTTGGGAAGATATTTTTTTCAGGATGGGGAGGTAATTCACATGCATTTTAAGGTTTAAATCAGAATCATTTAAAATATAGTCTTCACTACTTTTGTTACTATTGACACTTGTTTTTTTTATAATAAAAATTAAGACTTTAAATATATTTTCCATGATGTAAGTAATATTCATTACAACAAAGTTTGAAACATGAAAAAATTAAAGTAGAAAAGAAATCTTAGTGATGTCAGATTTTCTAGCTATATTTTATCCTTTTCTCTCTTCCTATATGTGCTTCTACCTTGGTCCAAAAATGACTTAAGGTGGGTTAAAAAAAGGATACACATATTGCTCAAAATTCTATAATGTGCTAAGTTCATACTAAACTTTATAAGGCAGAACTAAGATCCAAAAATAGTCAAGGCTATTCTAAAGAAGAGTAAGTGGGGAAATAAAACTTTCTGGATATCAAAACTCTTAAATCTTTAATAATATAGTATGTCAATTGGTATTAATGAAGGGCTTAAAAAAACTAATGGAATAGAGAGCCCAGAGATAGGACTATGTGTGAAAACATGATAGAGATAGGAGGCACTATAATTCAGAGGGAAAGGCTGGACAATTTAATGAGAGAGGGAGTATAAGAAGTACTTTTAATTCATGGTCTCTGATGTTGGACCACCTGGGTCAAATCCCAGTTTAGCACTATGATGCGGTGCAGTTTATTTTAGTTCCCTCACCTGTAATGAAGATAATAATATGGTACCTACTTCATAAGGTTCTTGTGAGGATAGAATGAGTTGTCAAAGAAAAACTTTTAGAACGAACACGTGCATGCGCACATACACACACACATACACACTTCCCCAGAATAATTCTGAAAGCTGTTTTCCAAAAGTCTAGGACACATTCATTTGAATAAATATTTATTCACTGCATATTCTCTGGCATGACACCGGGCCTCTAAAATCTTTTTCCCAGAATTCACATATCACCAGCTACTTGTATTCTAGCAGCAATAAAAATAGTACTAAAAAACAGTTTAAATAGAAATCACTAATTAAAGAAAAGCTATTGCTTTTAGTCATTAATAGTGTTTTTTTTCCTCATAAGCAATTTGAAATATTATAAAACAAATCCATACACAATTCAGAATAACAAGCATGTTTTAAAGCAAAGTTCAAAGATGAGGCTACTATCCTGTAATTGAATAGACAGTCTACATAAAAATTCAGGCAATGGGTTAAAGTTACTGAATTATAATATATTCAATTGTGCTTAAAAGATTAAAAAAAGGCTCATGCCCCCAAATCTAGCATGTTTTGGCTCTCTGGCTGCTGTGTCTGTGCATTGCTGCCCCCTAATGGTCAGTGTGGTAAATATAAAGGACTATATTCACCACCTTATACCCGGCTTTGTCACATTATGACTTCTGAGAAGACAGCAGAAATGATGAGAAGTTTAAGGGTCATTTGAACGCTACATATTAGAAACATCTGCTCTTACTCAAAACTCCAAATGCATGTGGGCAAGTCCCTTGAAGATTACTGAGCTCATTAAAAACTGCAGCCCAATTTTGTGTTGAAACAATGAAATTCATTATTTTCCAATAGAACAAAAAAGCAGCCAAATTTTCAGTTTTAATTGCAGGGAAATGCAAATGCAAAGTAATAATCAAGGAGTTACACAACTGAGCATTTATAGTGAACATGGTAACAATTTTGTCCAAAGCATCCATGATGAACTGCCCAAGAAAGCTGGCAAAATGCACTATCGCTTAGAGGGAATTTTGAAGTTGGATAATGATTTTCAAGAAATGTTTCCATAATCCTGCTGTAAGGGCATACGATAGTAATGGGAAGTACGATTTTCTAAGACTTGAAAAATGACATACATACCATCTGGTATGGAAACATGGATTTTTCTCTTTTCTTGTCAAGCTAAATGAGAATATGCCTAGGGCCTAAAGAAAACGAGGCTGAGAACAACTTCAAATAAAAGCAAAGCAAAGCAAAACAAAACAAAAAACCCCAACCCCTACTGGAAATTCAAAGTAGGCAACTACTGCATTGGGGGGAAAGTTTCCTCCTACACATTGGTCTCAGCAGTGAATGACAAATCAATGTAACCTTGTTAGAGGTTACCAAGTTTTCCATATTAATTAAGTCATTTAGTAATTATTTAATATGCACCAGTTGTACCTAGAGCTATGTAGGGTAGCAAGTTACACAAATCCTTTTAAATATCACTGAAACCAACACTATCACTGGACTAAGTTAACACTGACAAAATGTAACTAAACATTTTAGAGTTGCCTGGCTGTGAACACAGTATTGATGGAATGAAACATTCTAAATTTCTCATGTTCATAGGCCAGGGGTGGGCAACCCATGGCATATGGCACACCAGTAACTTTTGCTGGCACGCGAAACCCTCTCTTATAATCTTCTATTTACAATTTTTTTCTTAATATTGACTTTTTTATTTTTCAGATAAATTCAGTGTTGGTGCATCTTAGATAAATAAATAATTTTACATAACAAGTTATCTTAAAGACCATAGACATGGATTGACGAGAGAGGGGAAGAGCAATTTCTATGCCTCTGCCTTAACTCTCCCTGCCTTCCTAGATCCGACCAGTGTTTTGGTTTCATCCACATACGCTTGTGAATCTTTGTTCTCAGTGATGAATTTTGTTAAGTCTCGTAATAGGAGTAGCCTGAGGGATGAAAGTAGTAGCTCGTGCATATCTCTGAAGGTCACGAAATATAAACCTGATGTAAAATCTCTGTCATCAGTGATGCAGCAGCAAAAGTCCCACTGATAATATCAAACGGAGTCATAAAGTTTTCTGTCGGACTATCAGTGTACATGTATACATTAAAAAATAAATGTATTTTTCATCATCATATACTGTGTTTTTGTCACTCGAATGAATTTTATTATTTCTTCAAGGTTCTTCACATACATACACCTTAAGAGATATCAAGTAGGCGTAACATGTTCTAAAAAAATTAGGGTTGGCACGCAGAAGAATTTTGAGTCAGAGATTTTGCTGGTTTTGGCACGCACTCACAAAAAGGTTGCCCACCCCTGAGTTAGGGAATGGGGGGTGGCACTCTTCTCTATATAAGTCAGCATCCGCTCATGCTCAGCAGAGTGAATTTTTCCTTTCCACCTGAGGCTGTTTCCCTGGCTTGAGCTGTAACCGTCATGCTGTCTCGGGGACTTGAGCAGACATGTCCCTGGACTGGAGCCACGCTGCAGCACCTTAGTGGAGGGAACTGGACTGCTGTGCCCAAGGCTGGCTCCCAGCTGTGCTGTCCCACAGCCACGCTGCGTCATAATTGAGCTGCAACCCTGTGAGCTGTCTTCATGGCCATGCTGCTCTACAGCCGCCTGTATCCCAGCTGAGCTGTTGCCACTGAATACAGGCTCCTCCCTTCCCCACACTGGGACTCCTGTTTGGGCTGGATTGGTGGCAATGTCCTCTGGTGGCCATTGTTCCATGTCTCGATCTGTGACACTTCAAAATCATCTAAAATGCATATCTTTGATGATTGGAATACACTTTTATGTCCTTATTTTAAAATGAAAGCATTTATTTCCAGTATATTTTCTGTTAGGATATTAAAAAAAAATAAAAAAGAAGTGGTATTTATCCCTCTTCACACCAAGTAGGCGTAACATGTTCTCAAAAAATTAGGGTTGGCACGCAGAAGAATTTTGAGTCAGAGATTTTGCTGGTTTTGGCACGCACTCACAAAAAGGTTGCCCACACCTGTCATAGGCCTTTCAATGATCATCTAACTGAATTAACGTCTCATCCTTAATACAAATAAATTTGGTGTATGACTTGAATATCTAATGTGCTGGTTGCCTAATACAGGGTTTCTCAACCTTGGCACTATTGACATTTTGGGCTGAATAATTTTTTTGGAGGGTGAGTGTCTTGTATATTGTAAGATGTTTAGAAGCATCCCTGACCTCTACCTATCAGAGCCAGTAGTACACCCTCTCCAGTTGTGACAACCAAAAATGCCAAATTTCTGGGGGGAAGGGATTATCCTTGTTGAGAAGCACTGTTCTAATTCATGATTATAGCTGGAAGCTTCATATTCTAATACAAGTACTATTTTTGTTGTTGCTGTTAATCCTCATCTGAGGATGTTTTTTCCATTAATTCTCAAAGAGAGGAAAGGAGAGGGGGAGGGGAAGAGACAGAGAAAGGAGAGAGAGAGAGAGAGAGAGAGAGAGAGAGAAGGAAAGAAACTTTGATGTGAGAGACACATTGATTGGTTGCCTCCCACACACACCCTGATGGGGACGGGCATTGAATCTGCGACCCAGCTATGTGCCCCTGACTGGAATCAAACTCAAGACCCTCCAGTTCGAGGATTGACACTCTAACCACCACATCAGCCAGGACTAAGACAAGTACTATTTTTATAAGTAATCAGGAAGCATATAGTGACTAGCTAAGAGACCTATATTCTCACTCACCTATTGACATGCAATTTAAAACCATAATAAGATACCACCACACACCTATTCGAATGGCTAAAAACAAAAAACTAAGGATACAAAGTGTTGCTGAAGATAGGGAGCAAATGAAACTGTCATATATTACTGAAGGAAATGCAAAATGATACAGACACCAGGGAAATACCTTAGTTCTTCTTTGATTTCAAAAAGGAAGGGAGAGGGAGAGGGAGAGAGAGATAGAAACATCAATGATGAGAGAGAATCATTGATCAACTGCCTCCTGTATGCCCCACACTGGGGATTTAGCCTGCAACCCGGGCATGTGCCCTGACCAGGAATTGAACCATGACCTCCTGGTTCATAGGTTGATGCTCAACCACTGAGCCACACTGGTTGGGCGCTTAGTTCTTATAGAGTTAATGTTCTGTTACCAGTATGCTACTCCTAAATATTTACCCAAGAGAAGTGAAAAATTATGTACTAGTACATACAAAAACCTATGCAAATGTTTAGGGTGGTTTTATTCATAATTTCCAAAACTGTCCTTCAGTTGGTCAACATATAAATAAAACTTTGGTACACTCTTGCAATGGCATGCTACTCAACAATAAAAAGGAATTAACAACAGATTTAAGTAGTGACATGGGTGAATCTAAAATGCATTATGCTAAGTGAAAGAAATCAAACTCAAAAAACTACATAATGACATTATGGAAGAGGGAAAAGTACACAGACAGAAAACATATCAGCTGCCAAGAGTTTGGGGTGGTGGGAGAACATGACTATAAGGGCACATTAGGGAAATTTTTGGAGTAAAATAAATAGTCTATGTTCTCACTGTGGTGGTGGTGGTTGTATACTTCACTCATTTGTCAAAACCCATAGAACAGTACATTTAAAAAGGGCAAATTTTACTATGATGAGAATTTATCATTGTAAAGCTGACTAAAAAATGCACAAACAAACCAGACAGGATGGGGGAAAGAGTATGATTTTTATGCTTTGGGTTGGGACCCTCATTTTCTCATAATAATCTAAACAAGTTGTTTATGTTTTGATTCTTTAAGAATAAGATGATCACAAGGTTTTACTTCATTCCTATAGCAACAACAAAAAAATCCCTTTATGCACAATTAGCAGAGAGTACAGATAGCATCCATGTAGACTAAATTTGCCTGCTAGTGAAATTAACTTTCTGCAGAAATATAAAGGGTGTAGATCTTACATGATTTACAATGGCTATTCCTATAGTTGGGATTTGTTCTCCTGTTAGGATTTAAAAACCTATTTGTTTCCATTTTGGGCAATGAAATACTGGTAAAGGACAAATAAAAATCTCATATTATTGTATAAGGAAGTCCAAGTGCTCTTATTTACCCCTTTACTTTTAAGAAAACTGTCAGACAAATTATACCATCTAGCTAATATTTATGTACTACTGCAGATGCAAAACAAGTTAAAAAAAAAACTGCACTATATAAAACAGTAAAACACATATCCAACTAATTACTCGATGCCGTGAAATGGAGGTTTTATAAAGTTCTTGTCCTGGCCTATTTTAAAATTCTCATTTTGTGTGCAGTTAGTGGTCCTTTATGAGTGTGTATCAAGAATCATAGGGATAGAGCGGTAAGTAACTAAATGTGCTGTCATTCAGACATTGACGATTCTGAAAGCCAAGGTGGGTGGACCCAGTATTGTCAACTGGACAAGGAAAGAAAAGCTGTAAAAATGTATAGCCAATAATCTTCATGGTATAAACCTTATTAATGCTTAGCCAATTTGTCTGTAATGGAGTTATTCCTTTTCTTCCCCTTCATTCCACTTTCCCATTCCCCCCCTCCACCAGTCACCAAATACATTTTTTAATTATTTAGGGAGCTCCAGAAAGTCAAATAGCAGCTAAACCCAGTTACAATTCACCCTACTCACATTTGCTCACATTCCTACAATTCATTCCTACTCATTAAGAAGCAATATAAAGGAGTGGCAAGAAGAAACTGAAAAATTAAGGTCCATTTTTGAGGTATTTCAAAGGGAAGTAAAGGAGAGACGCTAGATACACATATCAAACCTCAGTGCAATAAAGTATTTACAAACATCAGAATGGAACCACCAGGTCCCGATTATAACCCAATAATAAGAAAACAGTCAAATTATATGATTGGCTCTTGCTTACCAGAGGGAATTCTAGAAATTTGATTTAAAAAAGAACACTGACTAGTTAAAAATGGAAACATCTGGATGATTTCCCTTGCATTAAAACCATCCTTCCTCCCTCCCCTCAACTTCCTGCATGACTATCGTGCTCTGCTTTCTAACTTTGTCAAGTATTTACTTCAGGAATGTTGGGATCATCAAGGACTTCAAATTCTTAAAACTAGAAAGAGTTATAGAAAGTCTGATGACAATCTATTGGGATATTCTCAAATTCTCACTCATCATGTATCCTCCTCTCAAGGATATTAGGGGAATCATGTACCTAGAAAATGCTGGCAATAGTAGGTGCTGAATAAATACATACTGAATGAATGGAATTAATGAAATGAAATGAAATAGAATTGGATTGTGGGAGGAAAGAAGCCCAATAAGTGCTCAAGAAATGTAGAGTTCATTTGAAGGGCGATTCCATACAGTCCCTCGTGATGACCTCTTTAACAGTGTTGAAGGACAGGGGTTGTTCATGCTTTGCATTCACCTTTAAGAATATATAAGTAGTAGATATTTTACTGCAGTTTTCTTTTTTGTGTTGGCTTAGTGTTAGCTATGTATCACAAAATTTAAGGTCTAGAATGGCAAGAAAAAATTTATTTCATTTCTGCACTAAAGTGGCTTGGTATACTCCCTAACGTGCATTGTGTACTCAGTCTTGTAACAGGACAAACGTGTGTCAGAACCCCAGCTCTGGTCACTTACTGGCTATAAAATGTTGCAGTTCTGGAATAGGTTTGCAAAGATCTAAGAAATAAACATTCAGATTAAAGGAATCAGTCCCAGAGTATTAAACACTGACTCCCAGTTAATGTTTTTTTACTTTTTGAAATATATCAATAAATCACTCCAAGTGAGCAAGGAAAAAAGCTTTCTAATATTCAGTTTCCTCACTTATCAACATCAATATCACTATCTATCTCACAGGGTACAGGGTAACTTCCAAGATCATATGAGAAAGTATGTTAAAGTGCTTTATAAAGAACAAACTATAAAATCAGCCATTGGAAATACCACATTTTTTCCAGTTGAAGATGAGCCAGCCTAATGGAGTGAACGAACATCAACTTAGGAATTGGACAGATAATAATTCCTGAATTTAAAATCTGGATTCAATTACTTAATAGCCATTTACAATCCTGAGCCAATTATCCCCAGTAAATGGGGGTAATGACACCTATATCTTACATAACTGATATGAGGGTTAGAGATGATATACTATGTGCTTAATCCCATTCCTGGCATGTTGCTTTAAACACTATTTATTATTACAATAAGCCAATAGAACTGTCTCATGTGTTCATGCTATACATTAGTTGTACACAGCCAACATAAATGGCAAAGACCAGCACAGAACACAAGTTTTCCTTCTGACAGAATTTTCCCCAAGTTCTAGTATACTAATCAAGAAATAGATTTATTACAGTATTGGACAGTTATATGTGGAATGTAGGGTATCCACCCAAAGGATACATTTTAAAGTAACTTCAGAAATAAAATTTATAAATAATTGAATAAAGAAACACAATTTGGTTCTCAGATTTTGAAGGGATGTGACTAATAATGACCCAACATCCAAAAAGGTGAACCTATGCAAATAATTAAGTTAAACAATACCAGGATATGGGTCCCACGTCCTTCTTACCTATTCTCCTGAAAAATATTTCCACCTTAGCTAGTTTGGTTCAGTGGATAGAATGTCGGCCTGTGGACTGAAGGGTCCCGAGTTGGGGGCTTGATCCCCAGTGTGGGGTGTGCAGGAGGCAGCTGATCAACGATTCTCTCTCATCATTGATGTTTCTATCTCTCTCCCTCTCCCTTCCTCTCTGGGAAAAAAAAGAAAGATGGAAAAATACTTCCCTCAACTTTCCCCTTACTTTCCTTTTTTTTAGTAAAAGGATTTGATTCTGTAAAAGCTTTATAAGCAGAGGAAGGAGTTGTAATAATTAGCCATTTTTCCACATGCACATAACCACCCTGTCATGTTAGGTTATCTTCTTTCTTGGTATCCAAATTATTATTTCACACGTTACCAATGTGAAATATCAATCTTTTACACTTATTGCACTTCTGTTATATGGAGAATATTTTCACCCTTGAGTTTTTATAGTTGGTGACTGGACAATCTGCTGTCTTTTAGCATTTCACGCCCTGTCTGTTCAAAACAATTCAACTCAAATCATTTTCCTGATCCAGTGGACCCTCACTATTAAGCTAAAGCAGAGGACATGGGGCAGTTGTGTCTGAGGTAGTTCTGGTCTCCAATGGGTATAATATTTATGTCTTGAAATGCCCAAATTTACTCTTATGAAGATAGAAACCTAAATGAAAATCACAATGAGGGCAAATGACAAATGGAAAATTGTAACTAAGAAGTTTTTATAATGCAATAATTGACAGGAAAATCATTTTTAAAAAAAGATCTATTTTGATGCACAGTAGCAACTGTAATATCTTATTAACTTATCGTCCCAAAGGTCTGAAGTTAGAACAAGAATATTATCACTGGAAAGATGAAGCTTTTCAGTTTCTCAAACAAAATACTTAATTAGCACTTTTAAAATTAATGACTGTCTAAATAAATATACTTACTTACATTTTTGAACAGTTGCTCAGCAAGTTCTCTGACATGCTTTATCATCTTCAGTGGGTTATTTTCTTCAACTTTAATTCGCTCTACTTCAAAAGCTACCAGCTTAAAAAAAGAATGAAATGGCAAAACATCAATTCTAAGATATGCTGAATTAGAAAATTGTGTGATAATTTCATACAATTAGCAAACCAAGAAGCATCCAAAATATATACTATTACTAAAATAATATTTTAGATTTTTGCTGAGCTTCACCTCTATTCTAGATGCATGGAGTCTATCCAGTCATTGGATGTCCAGTGGTCTCTCCCTGATGATTTAGGGCCCTGTTTCCTCTTGGAAAAGTCATTTCTGGAACTCAGAGACCCTTTCATTCTCCAGGCCTCACTTAGATATTTCTCACTTTGAGAAGTGTGGGTGGTCAGAAAGTCACCAAACATGTCCCTAACTCACAAAACACGAACCAAATGTCAGGTCACTCAGATGCTGGTTCCAGCTCTGCTGACAGTGAAATTTAGAAAAAGTCACTAAGCTCCAGTTTCTTCATCTCTAATGTAAGATGTAGGAACAAGATGATCTTTAGGCTCCTTCCAGTTCTTAAATTATATAAACTCTAATCCATGTCCCTACTAAAGAAATAGCTGGGAGAACTGGGAGAGTGTGTATATTTGGAGTAGAGAGAAGAGTACTGACAGGAAAAAAATGTGTGAGGAGGAGGGGGTAGATCAGCCGTGGGCAAACTACGGCCCGCGGCCGTTTGAAATGAATAAAACTAAAAAAAAAAAAGACCGTACCCTTTTATGTAATGATGTTTACTTTGAATTTATATTAGTTCACACAAACACTCCATCCATGCTTTTGTTCCGGCCCTCCGGTCCAGTTTAAGAACCCATGTGGCCCTCGAGTCAAAAAGTTTGCCCACCCCTGGGGTAGATGGATGAATTTTTTAAAAAGGGTATAAGATATTTTCTTCTAGGAACTACTAGATTTACTGGAATAGACAGACATTTAAAGCCATGACTTCACCTATTCTAGGCCAGGATTCAGAAAGACTGTCAAACCATGGCAAACACTTTTCTTTCTAACAGGCCTATCTGATGGAGTGTGGGGATAAGCTGCTTCTCAAAGCTTCATAATCCTGTCATGTGGTAGGCTGCCCAGGCTAAATGAGAACAAGGATCGCTTTCCTAGAAGCACACAACACTTTCCTACAAAAACACATTCTAATGCAAACCAACTAAGTGGCTAAAGGTGCTAGACAAGAAATTACTTAGGTCTGATGTCTCATTGCTTTTAAGCACTTGACAAGTATACACATATGAACTATTTTTCAAGTAACATCAACAAGATGCCAAAAATCATCACTGCTGGCAGAACCTAGAACAAGATGAACATTAAGAGACGCAATAGGAATCTTGGACAAGGTCCTTGACTTATCATTGTTTCTAATCTAATGTTTCTAACCTAAAGGATATAAAAGCACATAATAAAAGATAAGCTGCCAGATGAAGTTAGAGATACAAAATAAAGCTCAATGCAGACTAGTAGACTTCCAATGTACTTTGGGGAGGTGGTGAGATAAGAGCAAAGTATGAAGAATGGACGGTCATGGTCAGACTGAAAGGTAGAGGGAGGGCACTCCAGGCAAGCAAAAGACGTACAAAAATAGTCAGAGGCTGTAGCAAGCAAGTTTTTAAAAAGTAATTAATATGAATTATTAGTTGTGATGAAACTGCCGGAAGGGAGAATTTGGATAGAAAAGAAAGGGGGTATATAAACAAATATTATTATTTAAAATGCTTCAGAGACTAATAAAATGGAAGAGCTAGAAAAGAGTATGAAGAGCATCCAATTTAACCCCAAAAACATTATGTCTCAATTACTTAGGATCTAAAGCAGCAGTTCCCAACCTGTGGGTCGCGACCATCGGAAAACACATATAGCATATCAGATATTTACATTACAATTCATAACAGTAGCAAAATTACAGTTATGAAGTGGCAACGAAAATAATTTTATGGTTGGGGGTTACCACAACATGAGGAACTGTATTAAAGGGTCATGGCATTAGGAAGGTTGAGAACCACTGATCTAAAGGCTGATATATGTTAATATTAGATAACCAATGATCAATCATATTTAATGTTGGTATTAGAGAATTAGTGGTCAATAACTGTAAGAAATAATTGTCCACCTCAGGGCAATTGCTCCTAAATCCTCATATGATTTTTTTTTTTACTATTAATTAAAGCATTTGGTGCAATTCTCCATACTCAGAATTAAAACATGTGCCTCTTTTTTCAATTTCACCTGTGACTACTTAATTATCTCTATGTAATAAAAACAAAAGATTCTTCTCTGAACCAAGGATCTTTAAGACCATGAATCCTACCTTCTCTACATAAAATAAAACCAGCAACTCCAAAATATGATCACTATTACTATTCTCCACGATCTTGGGTGCTAGGAGTGTTTTCTTTTACAGACTTCAAGGAACTTTACATTTATTGGTTCAAATACAGTACTCTTTCAGAAACTGGAATGGGAGTAACTTTCCTCATTCTATCCACGAGAATGGGCTTCTATGAAAATAGTTAAATGGTAAATGGAAAGATGCATTAAAATAAGAGAAATCACAATGAACACAAAATAGCATCTGTTCTAACTTTCCCTTTCTATGGCCAATTCCTTGATAAAGACTTAAATCTGTCTTTCATATATTTAATATCACCCAAGGGAGCTATCACGGATATCAGTAAGAATGCTATTAAGCTAAAGTATGTCTCTAGGACACTGATGGACAATATATAACTGCTTAAAGTCACATATCTACTCATAAAACTTTGACTTTTTCTCTATGAAACCAATAAAGGAATTGTGTTATTGCCTTAAAAAATAAATGTTCTACTTACACAATCACTGTCAATTTTTTCAAAAAGATTTTAATCAACAATTTAAAATTAAGTTGTTCAAGATTTTATGTAAGTCTGAGATATCCCATAGTTATATTTTTTCTAATTGTTCTAATCCACATATTAAATACCAAGATCTGATAAGCATAATAGTAATAATATTTGGATTATTTGATATTTAATGTATAACATAGTTATAATTTTGATTAAAAGTTTAAAATACTACTTCTCTACTTTGTACCAGCCTAATTTTGTCTATATATAATGTATTCATTTGATAAAAACTGTACCTCATCAAAGAGATCACAAGATCTATAGGGAGGGCCTCTTTCTGAAACAAAACCTGCAAACGCCATTCCATTGAGAACTTTAGTGAGGAAATCATTTTCAACCAAACCACGCTGCCCCAAAAAAGCTGTCTGTAAAGAAAGAAAATGTGAAATGAATAATTTATCACTCAATAATGAATGGATGGTCAAAATAAAATATAATCTATCTATATATATAAAAGCCTAAGTGATTGTCGACCATTCGACCGGTAGCTCGGTAGCTATGACATGCAATGACCATGAGGGGGCAGACGCTCTGACCAGTAGAGGAGGGAGCCTGATTCCTTGCAGATTTGGCCATGGGTTAGGTTGCTGCTGGGGCATTGTTGGCCCTGAATCTGCTTCACCCATACCCCGGACCCAGAGAGGAGGGAGCCTGATTCCTCGCAGAATTTGCTGTGGGTTAGGATGCTGCTGGGGGGAGGGTGGGAAGAGATTAACCAAAGATCTTATATGCATACTAGAGGCCCAGTGCACAGATTCGTGCACCAGTGGGGTTCCTCAGCCTGGCCTGTGGGGATCCGGCCGAAACCGGCCTGGTGCATGGATTTGTGCATTGGTGGGGTTCCTCAGCCTGGCCTGTGGGGATCGGGCCGAAACTGGCTCTCTGACATCCCCACAGGGGTCCTGGATTGCGGGGAGAGGACGCAGGCCAGGCTAAGGGACCCCACGAATCCGTGTACCGGGGCTCTAGTAGAAAGATAAAGCTTGAATAAGTGTCTTCATGCAAAAATGTGTTATTATAAATTACAGTTCTCTTAAAAAGGTTTTTGATACCTGAGATACTACAGGTATTGAAAAGAATAAAAATGAATTTGTCTGTAAAGCAGGAGGAGAAATCAAAAATTAACACTCAATTTTAAGAGAAAACCAATTTAAAGTTAACATTACACTCTGAATGAAAACATATTAGTTCCACAGTATTATTAAAAATTATCAATACAGTGAACAGATGACGTGTTGTAGAATTGTGCACCTGAATAGATTCTACTTTGTACTAGCCCAATTTTGTCTGTAAATAGTGCATTAATTTGATAAAAACTATACCTCGTCAAAGAATTATCACCCCAATAAATTCAATAAAAAGGAAAAAAATCATCATCTAACCACATAGATATTTTAAATAACCCCATTTGATAAATTAAGGGGAAAATCCATGGCCAGAAAAGGACAACCAAGTTGTTTTATCTAATTGGAGTCTACATTTTGGACAGATTCCATATAGTTCTGTACCTTACCTTGTGAAAATGTATCACTGGTTCTGCATGAATTCTTATAAGCTGTAAGCATGATCTATATCCTTGGAAAAGTTGTGCAAATAATCTAAGAAAAACTGCACGTACTTCTTTATCCTGAAAATATAAGAAGAAACATGTTAGGTAATTGAGTTTCTTAAAAAATAAAATGAATTATCACAAAATCAAAAAGTTGTAAAGAAGTTGAGGGATTATTAAATAAATCTGTATGTCTGTGCTTTCTACATGTCAGTCTCATTTGAGGCAATCCTGAGTGATTGGCATCTAGACTGTTCCACTGTTGGCAGCATAGGCTGTTCAATAGTTCTTTTTAAAACTGAACCAAACAAAACTTGCTTCTAGTACATTCAATTTTCCTATCAGAAAAAACACAAGTCACAGTCTCCCCTTTCACCATGCTAAAGAAGGGCATATTTCCCAAGTCATTTGCTTTTTATAGCCACCAAAAGAATATCACAAATACAAAGAAAAAAATCAAAAACTTTTTAAAGCTTATAAAAATTCTTCCAAAATTTATCCAACTTATAAAAATGTATTCTCATATTAATAAGGTCTGACTTCAACTCTGTTTTAATAATTCAGGCTTTTATATAAATCATAGTTTTAGAATTGGGAGGAAACTTACAGATTTATTTAGTCAACCCTTATTTAATTAATGAGGAAATAGTCAAGAATGCTTAAGGAACTTGTCAAAGGTGTCTAGCTCTATGAAGCTCGCTGATTGGCCACAAAGCTCATCTCTAAGAGATGCACTGAGCAAAATTTAAAAGGGATCTCTGTTACTACTCACCCTTTCATGGCTTCTAGTTGGAACTATTTTCATCTACTCACTTCTCAAACTTGATTCTCTCCTATTATCAACAATACTGTTTCAATTTTTTGTAAGTTTCCCTCTCCCCACTTTTTTTTATCCTTGCCTGACCTTTTTAATTTGCTGCTTGACACAATTTTCCAGGCTATAGCCTCGGTTCTGATTTTTTGTCTGTTACTTATTATGCTTCCTCAGGACAACAGTTTTAGCCCTTCTCCCCACTGGTCAGTGTGCTACCCTGTGACGACTCTTTGAGCAGGACATGAGGTGAGTCAGTAGCAATTCTCTTGATTTCTAATTTGGTGCACTGTTTACTAGGCTGTCCACCTAACTCTCATTTTCACGAGGTTGTCCATGTAATTCAGCTTCTTTAACAATCATACAAATAAAAGTACAGTTCTCTTTAAAAGCATAAAACTTAAACTTCTTACCAGCATTTTTGAGTGGGATAAAGCTGTTCGTGGAGGGGGGAAAGCATGATCTGCCACTTCCAAATCTGGGTGTAGAATCTAAAGCAAAGAAGTTTTGTTATACAGAAGATCTTAATGTCAATAAAACCTATTATTTAATCTACTTGGAACATCATATGAAAAAGTGTCAGTATATGAATTACAATATATTTTTTCCATGAACTACAATGTATTTAGCTGAGGTAGTTCTGCATATATTATTGCGAAATGATCTCCAAGAGAAAATATTTAATGAAAACCCAAGTTCTAGAAAAATTCACATATGTAAGCCTATATATGTACATGCATTGATGTACAGATAAATGAAAATGCAAGGTTCTGAAAGAATATACACTAAGCTATAAAATAGTAGTTACCTCTGGGAAGGGAATAGTCTACCGCAGAGCTATTTGGCCATATAGTTGAAAATTTTAAACAAGCATTTATTTTTATGTTTTTTAGTATAATTAAAAATTAATTAATTAACTGAAATATTGAGGGGATTATGAAGGCTTTAGTTCTAGTAATGGCTTAAAATGCAGAATTTCTAAGTTTCAATTTTCTGATGATGCATCAATGGGCATCTAAAAATGTTGTCAGTAAAATAAAATACTGTGCTTTACAAATCAAATAAGGTAAAATAACTACAAAAAATTAAATTCATTTCAATGAGAACCATCCAGGCCATAGATTTCTTAAAACTTCACTACACAGAATGCTGGACATTTAATCTATCTATAAGTAACATCTTCCTGTAGTAACTTGAAAACATTGGCAAAACAACATCCCACTGTTTTGCAAGTAGCACACCTATCATGGAGGAATGAGATGTCACTAGGAGGTTGGAGGAGAAGGAAAAAGTGCTGGCTTCTAATGGAGGGTTAGGGGAATCAGTGACTTCAAGGCAGAGTCTAGTCTTGTTTTCACATGTGTGTTTCCAATACCTACGACAGTATTCAGTACTAAGTAAATACGCTGAGTGAAAGAATGAATATACAACAAATATTCAGTTAGAATTCAAAGTATATTCTTTAGATAATATTTAGTAAAGACTCCTAAATACTCCATGAGACTATATTCATGTTTTAAGACCTTTTTAAAAAGTAATTGCACTGCTCATTATATTTAATTATAATTATCTTAGTTTAGATTTAAATCAAGAGAAAATTTCTATTTAAAAAATGGCATACCAAAGAAAGAGCTGCTTGAGTCTGATGTAGAAGTGGTTCCGGGAGGGAAGAGAGGTGAATACATTCAGGAATTTTAATAGTTCCTCCATCCAAATCTGCTATGATTACATCTAACTGAAAGAGATAAAAATTAATATAATTAATACAATATATTTGTTGTTGAGCAAATTAATTTGATCTTCACTAATTCAAAATGAGAAGAACCAGGTGTGGAAGAGCTTCCTTTTTTTATTTTGGTTAATCCTCACCCAAGGATATTCTATCTATTGATTTCTAGAGAGAGTGGAAGGGAGGGAGGGAGAGAGAGAGAGAGAATCATAGATGTGAGAGAGACACATCAATTGGTTGCCTCCCACACTGGGGCCTAGGATTGACCGGCAATCCAGGTACGTGCCCTTGATAAGGAATTGAACCCGAGACCATCTGGTGCACGGGCTGACACTCCACCACTGAGCCACACCGGCCAGGGCTGGAAGAGCCTCTTGATTGTCCATAGTAAAAGAACTCTGGGTTCATGGCTTCTGAGCTTCTGTCTACACTACAGTAGTCCCCCCTTATCTGTGGTTGTGCTTTCTGAGGTCTAGGCTACCTTCAGTCAAATGGTCTGAAAATATTAAAAGGAAAATTCCAGAAATAAACAATTCGTAAGTTTTAAATGCATGCCATTATGAACAGTGTATTGAAATCTTAGGCTAGCCCACTGTCCTGCCTGGGACATGAATCATCCCTTTGTGTAGCAGTCAGGTAATGCATGTTTTAAAAATTGTTACAGCACACTGGTTAAAAATCATTGATGTGGAGTATTACTTTTCTTCTTTGGTATTTCTTTCTATTCACATGGCATGAGAAGTAGAATAATTTTTTTTCCTCACCCAAGGATACACTTTTTATTGATTTTAGAGAGAGGGAATGGAAGGAAGAGAGAAAAAAACACACATCAATGCGAGAAACATATATCTTCAGCCTCCTCTACGTGCCCTGACCTTTTGGTATATGGGATAACGCTCCAACCAACTGAGCCATTCTGGCCAAGGCAAGAAATAGAATAATTTGGTGGGGCTCATACTGAACCTGCATTCCACTAAAATCCTTCACTCTTTTACAAATAATTTTTGCTTTTTAGTTATCCACCATTCAGCATTAATACAGGCCTAATTTCAAAATATGAATAAATTATAGTACTCATAACAAAAGTATAAATAGAATGCTATATAGATTACTTTATCTTCCTTTCCTATAGACAGGATGAAGAATACAGGAAGATAAACTTAATATGCCACAGGAGAGGGCATTTGAAAATATTAATGAATTCATTTTGTAAATCTCTCATATTTGCTATAGAAAAATTAGTATGTTTAGGTTTTTTAATGATGCTTTCTTCCAGCCAATCTTTTCTATAGGGAATGCAATAGAGCTGAAAATAGTAATAAGTTGAAATGTTATAAAACTCAAGGTAATAAGATAAACTCTGGCCTCAATAACTGGCAATTTAAAGTTAAATACTTACAAGTTCATGGACATCAGTTTTAAAGATGGAATGTACTCCAATAATGAATGGTGTTGGTGAACTTAGAACTTCTAGTAGCTGAGCTGGGAGGATGGGAATATAAGGGTAACTGGAAATAATGAAAATATATGTGAGATATATTTGTTTTTCCATAATATAAACATTTTTCTTTCATCTTTATGCTATGAATTTTTTTTAAGATTATCTATGTTTTGAAATTATCAATAATATTTTCATGGTTATTACTATTTAATTTTCAAAAGGACAGACTTAAAAAAAATCTTCATGTGAAAGATACAAGCAGCTATAATAAGATCTAAATAAGTGGAATCCAGGGCAGCTTCCTTATCCTTCACCCCTCCTAGACAAGCAGTCTCTTTGGGTGTTTAATCTGGCTTCAAAGCATTTTTCCTTACATGGAAATATAACATCAGAGAGTAATACTGACTCCCTGATGGGCCCTCCCCATCAACACTGGTGATTTGTCTACATAAAACAATCAAATTCCATTTTTCTATACTTGACTTTGCACTCAATAAGAGTGGTAAAGTACAAAAAGTAAGGTTATCTAAGGGTTAAGAAAAGCACATAGGTAAATTTTTTTTAAAGTTTTAAAATAAAATCTGTAGTCTACTTTTTTTCTAGTTTGTATGAACTTAAGTTTCCTAGATGTTATGAATATTAAATCAATAAAATAATATATTAGAATAAAATATTCTGCTTATAGCACTATCAGGCATCACTGTTTAAACTATTTTATTTTTTACTTTTTATCATCGAAAAATTTTAACATACCCCTCAGAAAACAGAAAGAAAATAAAACAAAGCCGCATATATCCAATCCGGATATGACAATTACTAATGCACAATATTTCTACCTACTTTTGTTCTCTTCCCTACTGTATTATTTGAAGCAAATCCAGATATTTTATCATTATATACAAATACTTTAGTAGGGATCTAAAAAAAGATAAGGGTTCTTTTTTTTAATAGAACGATAATACCAATATACCACTAAAATTAATGATTCTTTAATATTAAAAAAATCACAGCACTAACTTAATTTTATCACCAACCATATTCAAAGAGAAATAAATGCTACTGATAATACTATTCAAATTAATTAATTTTTCACTAAATTAATCAACACTCAGTAATGGACGGCTTGCAAAAGTTCCAAATTCTAGGCTAGATTTCAATCAGAATCATGACTTTGTAAAGTACAACCTTACAGTTCAAACTATTGTGCCATGATGTTTTGATTAATCGTTAATAATTAATGCATAATTTGAGAATAATAAAAGTACAAGTAAAAAAGCTCACCTATATTTAAGAGGAAACATTAAAGACTCCAGGGCTCTGCACGCATCACTGAGTCTCTGGAAACTTGAGGAATGGAAGAGAACCTTATTTTCCGTGAGGACTGCACAAAAGAGGCTGAGGACATTTTGAATTCCTGAAAAACACAAGAGTAAATGTTTACCAAATGCACTGAATTTTATATGTGTTGCCAACAAACATAGACTTAGAATGACATGGAATGAAAAAGCCAATATTTTTTAAATCTCTGAAGAAAAATATTTGGTTAAACTATAAATTCCATACAACTTATGGGATTTGTTTCCCCAAACTTTGTCTTTACTCTTCAAATCAGTTTAACACTAATTGAACATAGTTTGGAAACATACTATTACCTTCTTTTCAACTAAATCTCCAAGGTCTGTATTTAAATTCCTATTTTAGACACTGCCATTGCTCTAATAACTTTTTCCCTCTTTAAAGAGCATTTGTCTAATGTTAATATAACCACCAGCTTTGCTGTTGAAATTTTCCTGGCATATCTTTTTCCATATTTTATTTTAACCTTCTACTTCTTGTAAATAGCATATAGTTGAAATTTTTTAAAAGTCGAGTCTGACAATCTTTGTCTTTTAACCAGACCATTTAGTCAACCTACACTTATTATGATTATATATATATATATATATACATAGTATCTTATATATTTATTTGTTCTACCTCTTTTCCCCCCTTTCTTTATAATTTCTATTTATCTTGGATCTTCTTTTATCCCTTTACCAGTGTGGAATTTATAAGCTGGTTCCTTTATTATATTTTTAGTGGCAACTCTAGAAAATATGGCATGCATACTTATCAAGTTCAAGTTAAATAGTATATCATTTCTTATTTTCTCTTTTATTATGAATCATCTTTTTAAATATCTGTTCAACCTTAATTACATGGACCCACTAAATTAAGAGACCCCATTAGTTTTCTCAAGGTAAAATACTTTCTGTATTTCCCTTAACCAATGTGACACATGCAGATTTCTTCATGGCCCATTATTATTTGCTATGCTCTTTTCTTTTTTAAAAAAATCCTCACCCAAGGATATTTTTCCATTGAGTTTTAGAGCGAATGGAAGAGAGAGGAAGACAGAGAGAAATATTGATATGAGAGAAACACATTGATTGGTTGCCTCCTGCACGTGCCCTGACCACAGTCTGGCGCCAGGGAGGAGCCTGCAACTGAAGTACATGCCCTTGACTGGAATCGAACCCAGGGCCCTTCAGTCCTTGGGCAGAACTGTATCCACTGAGCCAAACCAGCTAGGGCTGCCATATTCTTTTCTCATTTCCAATTTATCCCATATGATATATCTGAACTTATGAGTTCAGCTTTTTAATCTTCTCTCATTTGGACTAATGTAAGAGTTTCATAACTGGTTTCTTTAGTCCAGTCCTTATTAATTTCAAATCTGTCCTCCAGACAGTTTCTAGCATCATGGACATAAAATATAAATCTGCTTAAATTACTTTCATCCCTCAAACCCTTCAATATTTTCCCATGCTTTGGGGTAGTGATTTTCAAAAGCATTCTGTTCCACAGAAGCAATTTAGTAAGAGAAACTTTGCTCCAACATGTTTTATATATTAATCCCTCTGAGACACAGTTGGTAAAATGAAGATAATATTAAAACCTATCCTATAAGATTGCTATAAAAAAGAATGGGATAATGCCTGGTTCTCAGCACAGTACCATAGTAAATCATCAAGGCATATTAGATGACAATATGGCTAATATAATTATTGTATTTGTTAACTTTAATTTCCTTTGAAGTTAGGATTCTGATGCTAAAAATGTTTGAAAACAACTTACTCACAAGATGAAGTCCGAGCTCTATGTCAAAATGCCTTCATGGACCTACATCCCCATTTTTCCAATTGCGTCGCCACCTCCCACACCAGTGTGATCAATATTGAACTGATCCAGCTCTCAGAACACTTCCTTCAGTTTGATATATCTGCTACTTTCACCCATTTTCTTTCTGCTTGATGTCGCTTTCATTAAAATGTGAGCTCCTCAAAGACAGCTCCGGCCTTATACACTGATATACCCCTCCTGCCAAGCACAACACCTGCTACCGGGCAGGCCCTCAAGAACGTTTTGCTAAACTCACCACCTGAGTAGTGACATGAGTCACTATCAAAAGGTGTTAAAACTTTCATTAAAAGATGTCAGAGAATATCTTTATAAATTTATATAAGGAAAGGGTAAAATACACAAATCCTAAATGAAAGGATTGATAAATTATTTTAAATAAGACATTTCTGTCAAAAATGACATTTAAAAAATGGAGACAAGTTTCAAACTGAGAGAAATTGCCTAGAAGTATATAAATGTAAAAGGATAAGTGCCCAAAAGACGATTTTTAAATCCCCACTAAAATCAACAGGAAAAAATCAACCTAAAAGAATATAGTTGAACAACAATGGTTTGAACTGTGTGGGTCCACTTATACTCAGGTTTTTTTTCAATAAGTATTGTAAATATATTTTCTCTTCTTTATGACTTTCTTAACATTTTCTTTCCTTTAGCTTACTTTATTATAAGACTACAGTTTATAATACATGTACCGTACAAAATATGTGTTAATCAATTGTTCATGTTATCAGTAATGCTTCTGTTCAACAGTAGACTATTTAGTAGTTAATTTTGGGAGAGTCAAAAGTTATACATGGATTTTCGACTGCTCAGGGAGTCGGTGGCCCTAACTCTCATGCTGTTCAAGGGTGAAATGTAATATGAACTTACAATTTACAGAAGAGGAAACTAAAATGGCTGATAAACATATGAAAAGATGCTCCAACACCTCTAGTAATTAGAAAAATTCAACCCAATAAATTCATGAGTTACAACTTTAAACCTGTAACAATAATTGAAATTGAATCCTGATAATTCTAAGTTTCTTTGAGGATGGGTAAGGAAAAGGAACTATATACATATTGCTGAGAAGAATATAAATAAAGTTAAGATACACATACCTTATGACTTAGTCATTACAGTAATTCTTATTAATGCCATTATTTACTAAAAGTCCTTCACATGTACTTAAGAATAAAATAATACACTGAAACAGTACTTGAAATAATAAAAGTGGACACACTGTAAATGTGAAAATGAATAGTGCCAAAATCATGCTATGAAACTATACTTCTCTGATTGAAGATGGCAAATGTTGACTGAAACAAAAAAATTAAAACTAGCAATTTATTATTCAAAATTTATAAAACTCAATGATTATTAAAGAAATGTAAATACAACTTTCAAGTGATACAAACTTTTTAGGTAAGTTTGTAGCATTTATATTTGTGAATATAACATTGTAAAACATCATTAAGACTTTTAAGATACCTGGATAGCAGTGAAAATAAGAGAGCAAGTGCCATATATATCAACATGAATAACCCTCCTAAGTGTAATATTTTTTTAATATATTTTATTGATTTTTTTATAGAGAGGAAGGGAGAAAGATAGAGAGTTAGAAACATCGATGAGAGAGAAACATCGATCAGCTGCCTCCTGCACATCTCCTACCGGGGATGTGCCCGCAACCCAGGTACATGCCCTTGACCGGAATCGAACCTGGGACCCTTCAGTCTGCAGGCCGACGCTCTATCCACAGAGCCAAACCGGTTTTGGCCTAAGTGTAATATTGAGTGAGAAAAGTAAGGTGTAAAAATAATTATACAATATAACATTTATGTATTGTTTAAAACCATATGAAACACTACGACATATTATTGTTTCGGTATATATAAATTAGAAACATACAGTCAACATACGAGGTTATGTTTGGGACTAATCAACACCAAATTCAGGATGTGTTTATCTTTGGGAAGAGTAGATGCAAGGAAGCATGAGACTTGGTTGGAACGTCTGTAAGGAGGACATTATGAGAAAAGGGAAGTGTGCAGAAGGTTGCCTGCCCTGTTTATCGGAATTCTGACTTAGGGGAGTGCCGAAGGCGGTGCCCCTAATTATTCCTTGACCTTTCCAAACAAGTCTGTGCATGAGCAGACCCCCGGATGTTTACTGGAATCCTTATGCTTAAATTTTTGGGTGTCCTTGCTTAAAAGACACTACAAACACATGTGTCCTCCCAAGATTACTTACCGTACTGATTGTATCTAAAGATAAAAACTGTAATAAAAAGCATAACAAGGCAGGCAATTGGGGCTGCCTGGTTCCTTTAGTCAGGCTGTCCCTTAGTCCTCTCTTTCACAGCAAACGTTGTGTCAGAGTAATCCATTCATCCATCGCTCAGGGTCTGCTAGTCAGCCCCAGCAAGTAGGCATATGCAGGAAGTTTCAACTATATTTATGATGCTATATTTATTAAGCTAGATCATGGATACATGGATCTTTTAAAATATTTCTTTGGAAATAATTTAAAACTTATAGAAAAGGTGCAAGAATAAGAATAATGCACAGAGCACCCATCTGGCCTTTACCATGATTCACCTATTATCAAAATGTTGTTCCATTTGCTTTAACATTTACGTGCTGGTGTGCTCTCTGACCTAAACATACCCTCCACGCGCACATTTTTCTGAGCCACGTAATTGTATACATTATAACATTTAGCCCTAAATACTTCTGTGTGTTTTTGTTAAGAATAGAGATAATATCTTACATAACCACACTATGGTTATCATATCCAGCAAAATTAACAGTTTTACAATATATTATTAAGTCTAATCTCACATTTGTATAGTCATGTGTCCCCTAAGGTTAGAATGGAGCTGGAAAACTCCTATTGCTCAGTGATGTTGAAGCCACTGTAACGGCTAGTACAACGCGTTACTCATGTGTTTGTGGTGATGCTGGTGTGAACAAACCTCCGGGATGAACAGCTGTATACAGCGCACACAATTATGTACACTACACAAAGGAAGATGCTGTGAAGATTGCAGAAATGACCGTGAAGGGTTTAGAATAGTGAAAAAAACTCAGTTGATAAAGCAGTGGCAGATTTTGACAGGATTGACTCCAATTTTGAAAGAAATTCTATTGTGGGTAAAATGCTATCAATCAAAATTGCATGCTATAGAGAAATTTTTTGTGAAAGAAGCAATCAATGTGGCAAACTTCACTGTTGTATTATTTTAAGAAATCACCATATCCGCCTCAACCTTCAGCAATCGCCACGCTGATCAGTCAGCAAGCAACCTTCAACGCTGAAGCAAGACCCTTCATCAGCCAAAAGGGTATGACTATCTGAAGGCTCAGAGGATGGGTAGCATTTTTTAGCAATAAAGTGAAGAAGAAAGGCATGCATTTGTAAGGGACTCTATCCTACTTGTATCATTAAAAAAAAATTATAGTATCAAGGGGGGAAATAGTACACTAAACTTATTAAGATAGGAGTTATGTCTCATATAGTAGAAATGAGTTAGGGACAATATCCTAGTGCTTAAAGGGTAAGGTTTTCATTATCCAGAAAGGTTATATGGTGTAATACAAAATAATTTACCCACACCTAATTTACTCATACCATAACCCATAGCTCAAATATTTTAAGAAATTACATTAATGTTTTTATTCCTAACTAGCAATGCTTGTTACTGCATTCATAGCTACATAGTTATTCATAAATCCAATTTCTTTCATCTACAAGTGGAAATCAGTTTTCTATGTAACCTTGAATTGTTATTTAGTCTTCACTAGCCAGAATCCATCCAAAGCTGCACAATAACAGAGAATATGAAAAACAAACATTCCAGTGATAATTACTACTGATTTCAGTACAATGGTACAAACACATCCTGTTGATTACTCAAATAGTAAAACATTCTGAAAAATTACTTCCTGATTTTAACTTTTCTTTAGGGTTAAAGTTCTAAAATTCCTAACATAAACACTAACAAATGCATTTGTTTCCCATTTTAAAAAAAAACAACACCAAGAACTTTTCTCCAGAATCCTCCCCTTTTCTGAATAATAATAGAACATTATGTCTCAGCTTTCAAATGGGAAAACTGAGAAAATAAAGGCCACTGTATTAAGACAGGATATATTTTAGAAGCCTTAAACAATTTATTATAGTTCTTTCTGGTCAAGCCACAATGGAGAGAATATAATAATGGTCATGACTTGACACAAGGCACGAAAAAGAAGATTTATCATTCATCCGATCAATATTTGTTGAATACCTACTATGTTCTATACACCAGATGACAGCAATGAAGAAAACCAAGATCCCTACCTTCACTGATTCAAGCTTTATATATTTTATAGTTTAGTTTTGTAACTATCACTGAGAGGCAATTTTAATATTTGTTACAAATTGAGAATATTATTTGCAAATGTTAGAAATGGAAATCTTCTAAGTAAAAAATAGTTAAGAAATGTAATTGAATTGGGCAATTGTACATGGGTATATTTGGTTTTCTAGGTCTAAGATAATCACATTAGATTATTCCAACACTAAATGGCCTAGATTCCTAGTCTGTGCCTGTTCTGATTCGGTCAGATTAAAATCTACTTTAACAACTAAATTTAAGAACCAGGAAGCAAAAGGGACCTTAGGAGTAGAATAGCAAACAAAGGGGAAGGATAGTATAGAGTAACTGGGGAATTAAAGCAAGAAGCAGAAATAACACTTTTAACTAAAACTTGCTTCTCCCATTCCCTCCTGTGTTCTACTGTTAAACCTTTATGGAGCTGTTGAGATACATAAGAAACTGCTAAACTCTAGGGAGGGATATAAATAAATTTGAGGCAGGCTCCTACGAGCTCACAGTTCAGTGAAGATGGCAGATTGGTAAATAAATAGTTAAAACACAAAGGATAGAGACATGAACAAAGTGCCACAGGGCACAAAAAGGGGGCGGTTTGTCCTGCCATAATTCATAAGTTGCATATTCTTAAATGTTGCAGTGGCCATATTTTATATGAAGAATAATCTCTAGAGTGCTGAAAGAGCCAAATATAATTTTAGACAAGAGAACTTTGTGACAATGAAGGATAACCCTTAATAAATATGTTGTCTCAGAGCATTTGCATTTATTAAAGGACTAGAGGCTCAATGCATGAAATTCGTGCAAGAGTAGGCCTTCCTTCCCCCAGCTGCTGGCACCGGCATCCCTCTGGCACCAGGGACCCGGGCTTCCCTCTGGCCGCCAGCAGGCACCCAGGACTCAGGCTTCCCTCTGGCCCCAGCTTCGTCCGGAAGGACGTCTGGTATAATTAGCATATTATGCTTTTATTATTATAGATAATTTGATACAAAGATAGAGATAGCTATTTAATAGCAGCACTTAGGCACCATACAGAGTAAATGAAAACAGTTTTGAACCAGGATTCTTTGGAACTGTTCTCAAATAATATAATGCAGCAACTACATACTTTATGTGTAACTCTAACAAGCGTAGCACACTCATCAACAAGCACTCAAACGGTCAATCATTGTCTGCCTTTAGTATTTTTAAATAGTTGCCTTTAAAAAACTAGCATAAATATTTAATCTTTAATTTTGAAAAGAAAAGCGATTTACTTCCTGATGACATTCTGAAGACTTTCTACAACCCTATGCTCAAGTATCATCAAACAACTATTGTATGAAGGCCTTTCATGGTTCTACACATTGCTTACTTCTTCCTTATGCCTGGAAAGCCCTTCTCCCCCTTGCTAGCTAGCTAAACATTAGCTCTTGGTATCTCTATTACTGCACTAATTATACTGCACTGTAATTTTAAAAACATATCTGTTTCTCCACTAGGCTAAAAGTATATCTGGGATAAGAGCTATGATTTTATATATTTACTAGAGGCCCGGGGGCGCAAAAAATTTGGGGCCCTGGGGGGGGGGGGGGGC
>NW_005366171.1:2489089-2505403 GCF_000412655.1 Myotis brandtii
ATATATAAAATTGTTGATAGTATTACAGATGTCTCCCTTTCCCCCCCTTCTCTATCCTCCTCCTCCTAGCTCCTACCCACCCCCCTAGGTCTTCACCACCCTATTACTGTGTCCATAAGCTATGCATATAAGTATAGCTTTTGAGCGCTTTGGTTTACCTCTTCTCGTCCCCCCAATTCCCACATCGAGGTATGTCAGTCTGCTCCATGCTTTGGTTCTCATTTTGTTGGTCTATTCATTCCCCCCCTTCTCTATCCTCCTCCTCCTAGCTCCTACCCACCCCCCTAGGTCTTCACCACCCTATTACTGTGTCCATAAGCTATGCATATAAGTATAGCTTTTGAGCGCTTTGGTTTACCTCTTCTCGTCCCCCCAATTCCCACATCGAGGTATGTCAGTCTGCTCCATGCTTTGGTTCTCATTTTGTTGGTCTATTCATTTTATTCATTAGATTCCACAAGTAAGTGAGATCATGTGATATTTGTCTTTCTCAGATTAGCTTATATCACTTAGCATAATAGTATCCATGTCCATCTATGCTGTCCCAAAGGGTAAGACATCCCTCCTCTTTTTTACAGATGCATAGTATTCCATTGTGTACATGCCCCACAGCTTTTTAAAAAATATATATTTTTATTGATTTCAGAGAGGAAGGGAGAGTGGGGGAGGGGGGAGAAACATCAATGGTGAGAGTGAATCACTGATTGGCTGCCTCCTGCATGCCCCACACTGGAGATCTAGCCCTCAACCTGGGCATGTGCCCCAACCAGGAATCAAACCGTGACCTCTGGTTCATAGGTTGATGCTCAACCACTGAGCCATGCCGATCGGCCCCCTAAGCTTTTTTATCCATTCATCTACTGATGGGAACTTGGGCTGTTTCCAGATCTTAGCTATTGTAAATAACGCTTCTATGAACATAAGGGTGTACATTGGTGTTTCAGGGGTTTTAGGGTATATTTCTAGAAGTGGGATCACTGGGTCAAATGGAAGTTCCATTTTTCATTTTTTTAGGAAACTCCATACTGTTTTCCATAGTGGCTACACCAATCTGCACTCCCATCAGCAGTGAACTAATATTACCTTCTCCCTACATCCTCACCAGCACTTGTTTGGTGATTTTTTGATAATAGTCATTCTGACAGGTGTGAGGTGATATCTCATTGTGGTATTAGTTTGCATTTCTCTGGTGATTAGTGACCTTGAGCATTTTTTCATATATCTCTTGGTCATTTGTATGTCCTTTGGAGAAATGTCTATTCAGGTCCTCTAGGCCTATGATTTTTTATATTTCTATTCCTATTAACTAGCACAGGACCTAGTACATGGTAATGGCTTTGTAAACATTTAATGAAAAACAAAACTACATTCCTGCAGGTGGGCATTACAGGAACTTTACTCTTTGTGACATTTATTAAAACAAATTAAGTTAGAACTACCTTCCCTAGAGATCATTAGGCCTCTACAGTTGAGTACATATTGTAAGCCATTTCTTCAAAAAAGTGCTCCAGAATAGGCTTGTGAAAAGATTTCATTTGTTTCAAATCACCAAGGAAAATAGCTGATATTCAAACTGTTAAAAAATGATTGACCATAGATATTGTAAAACACCATTCCTTTTTCACCTAGAGGGAATTATGCCATTCATAGTAATGGTCTAATTGATGTATACTCAATTTCTCCAACTAGATTTTTTACTCCATATAATGAAAAGGAAAATGCCTATTTCATTTTTCCCATTATAATTGAGGATAACACTAAAATAAGTAATAAATGTTATATAAGTAAATGTTATATAAGTAAACTGGGAAAACTGGAAAAAAAATCAATCTAAACTATAAAGCTACTGGGAAAACTACTTGGCATTGATCTTGGCAATGATTTGTGCATGTGACGCCAAAACTGCAAGCAGCAAAACCAAAAATAAGCAAATAGGTCTATCAAACTAAAAAGTTTCTGTACAGCAAAAGAAATAATCTATACTAATAAAAGGGTAATATGCTAATTAGACCAGGAGACCTTCTAGGAGATCTTCCAGACGTCCTTCCGGACAATTAAGGGCAATCAGGCCAGAAGGGGAGGGCAGTTGGGGGTGAGCAGGCGGGCGGGGGGGGGGGCAGTTGGGGGCAATCAGGCTGGCAGGCGAAGGCAATTAGGGGCTTCAGGCCGGCAGGCAGAGTGGTTGGGGCGATCAGGCAGGCAGGCGAGCAGGTAGGAGCCAAATGGAGGGGGCAGTTGGGGGCAAGCAGGCTGGCAAGGGGGGGGCAGTTGGGAATGAGCAGGCTGGCAGGCAGAGTGGTTAGGGGCGATCAGGCAGGCAGGCAGGTGAGCGGTTAGGAGCCAGCGGTCCTGGATTGTGAGAGGGATGTCTGACATCCCTGAGGGGTCTCAGATTGGAGAGGGTGCAGGCCGGGATGAGGGACACCCCACCCCATGCATGAATTTCATGCACCGGGCCACTAGTCTATCTAATAAGAAATGAATATCCAAATATGTAAGAAACTCATACAATTCATAGCAAATAAAAACAACCCACAAACAATCTGATTAAAAAATGGGCAAAGGCCTTGAATAAACATTTTTCCAAAGAAGACATACAAATGCCAATAGGTACATGAAAAGGTACTCAACATCACAGTCATCAAGGAAATGCAAGTAAAAACCACAATGAGATATTTTATACCTGTTAGAATGATTATTATAAAAAAGAAGAGAGGTAAGTGTTGGCAAGGCTGTGGAGAAAAGAGAACCACTGTTCACTGTTGGTGGGAATATTTCCAGCTATCACGGAAAACGGTATGGAGATTCCTCAAAAATTTAAAAATAGAACTACCATATGATCCAGTCATTTCACATCTGGGTATATATCTAAAGGAAATGAAAACACTACCTCAAAGAGGTATCAACAGCCAAGACATAGAAACAATCTAAGTGGCCATCAGTGAATGAATGTATAAAGAAAATTTGGTATATATATAATGCAATGGAATATTATTCAGCCATAAAAACAAATCCTGCCTTTTGTGACAACATGGAGAAAACTTGAAAGCATTATGCTAAGTGAAACAAGTCAGACAGACTAAAACAAATATTTCATGTTCTCACTTCTATGTAGATATAAACTCATACAAATAGAGAGTTGAATGGTTGTTGCCTGGTGTTAAAGTTTATGGGAAATAGGAAAATGTTGGTACACATCCCAGGTATAACATGAATAAATTCTGGGGATCTAATGAACAGCATGTTGACTATAATTAACACACACACAATAATTATGTGAGGGTATGGAAGTTTAACTAACCTCACTGTGGTAATCATTTGGCAATACGTAAGTGCATCAAGTCATCGCATTGTAAACCTTAAACTTACATGTATTATATGTCAATATATCTCATTAATAAAGCTGGAGAAAAGAATAAATACAGATGATACAAGACTAATGTTGTTTGATTAGGAAAACAGAGTGACAATGGCTGAAGGCCCAACATCATTTTAGTCTGTGATTTTTAAAATGTCTAATAAGTAATACACTGTAAACACTGGGAATAAGTATTCTAAAACTAGTGTGTTTGCAGTTAAAATCCAAATTTTATGAATACGTATGACAACAGATGTTATGAGAATTTCACAAAATTATTTGGGGCAAGGAGAGACACCTGAGTTAAACAGCTATGGATTCCATTAAAAAATCAGAGGGGCTATAAAAGCCAGCTCCTATGAATACAATCTTATTAACATAATAAAAACTATAGCTTTTCACACTTATTGCACAAATCTTCAGGTAAACAAAAATAGTTCACATGATCTGTAACAAGAAACAAACAAAAAAAGATGGCAAGTAAGAAATGAAAGTAATTAACAGGAAATTATGGGGAATGAATGAGATGGGTGATGGTGGAAGTCCATGTGATGATTGCAGGCAAACCCAGAGAACTCTCAAAATGTAGAAAACAAATTTATTATCGTAACAATCCTTAGAGAGAAGAAGCAAGGAAATGTTATCATACAATGAGACCTTTCACAGGAAAACTAGTCAAGGCTACAAAAGAATCATATAGTCCTATCTGCTTCCTGTCTGTGCTTTGTAAAATCCACCCCCACCATCCACCCCCAACCCAGATAGTGAACTCTGATAATGGTCTAACATTGGCTTTCAACAACAGTCCAACTGAAATGACTGGTGATAAGAGCATGCCTTTAGACACAATTATCAGTACCACATGCTCTAGAAACTACAACTCTGCATACAGCGCTGTTTCAGAGGCAGCTTTCTTTCTCCTTTCCTGTCTTATCTTTTCCTCAGTCTTTCCCTGAAAAATTAACTTTTGAATATGTAAGCAAAATACTTAAGCGTAAAAGAATGAAATTTGATCTTCAAATGAGTAATCATCATGTGTTTTTGGCACACTTCATCCATTCACAGAATATCTCCTAATAAATGAAAATTGCCATTCTCTTCATGGCTAGCACATTCATTCATTAATTGAACAAACACCGATGCTTTCTGTACCCAAAGCACTATGCCAGACATATGGGAAACAAATAATAAGTTCTAATTATTCTTTGATTATTCTCTTATCATAAAGGCAGTTCTTGAAGCCACAGTCTAGTAAGGGAAAACTCCATATTAATAAATAGGGGAAAAATGTAGAGAAGAATTTCTATACAATCCCTGGAAATATCTGGGAATCAATATATCAACCCTGTACTGCCTATCTCTAGACATTTTGTTATTTGAAAAAAATAAAATCTCTAATTTGTTCAAGCATTGCACTTAAAAATTAAGTTATATATAAAGTTATATAGTTTTAAAAGTTTTGAAAAACATTTTTATTGCAGATAAAACACAAATATAGAAAACCATAGAAATTAAATGCACAGCTTAGTGAATATGTTATAAACATGGGGAATGAATGAAATGGGTGATGGTGGAAGATGGTGAAACACTACCTAGATCAAGAAGCCCTTTTTTTGGCTTTTTTTCCAGCTATATTTGAATTATAAAACAAGCAAACTTACTGTTGGCATTGGCTTACTATTCCACTCTACCCATATCAAAGGATAATTTAAAAAATTATAGAATTTTAATTTTTCTGAAAATTAGGAATTGGTTTTGTTTAATCCTAATGAATCATTGCATGAAAAGGAAAGATTGATAAAGCAAACTTTAAATAAATATTTATAAAATCTTTATCATTTTACCTGTGCAGCTTGTCTCCTTCAAAGTTCTTAGATGTTCCTGGAGCCTATTATTACTAGATTCTACCATAAAAGTCTTCATAATGGATCAGCAAAATAGGACACTACACCTTTGATTCTATTTAATAAGACAGATTCCAACTTCCAACACACTCTGTAGTAATTCAAAGATTACCACTTTCAGGGGAGAAGAGAAGAGTTTAGAGTTTGAACTATTGCGGGGAGGCAGATGTAAAGGGGAAGAACCACTGCTCTGGGCTTGGTATCACGAGCCATCTTTATTAGGATACTAGAAAACTCTACTTATGTTTTTTTTTTTAATTTTGTTTTATTGCTTAAAGTATTACAAAGAGTATTACATATGTCTCCTTCTACTTATGTTTAATCTCTTCTAAGGCTTTCTAAATTTGACTGATTGAAATAGCAGAAGAAGAATAAGGATGGAGTCACTAATGAAAAAGAAGTGGTAAGGTACAGAGCTGAACAAGGAGCAAAATTTGTGCAAGGAAATAAGAATTCTATGGAGAAGCAAGTATGAAACCCAGGGCAGGAAAGGCTATAACTGGAAAAAGACAAACACAGATGGGGAACAATGACAAAGGCTGAATCAAAGAGAGGGGGCACTCATGCGCAGTCATATATAAAGGGCAATTACGTGTTAAAGTAATTGGGAATCTGACATGCTTACTGTTAAGTTACATTACTCCTAAAATGAAGCACAGAGCTGTCCAATGTACAGAGAGCACTTCTAGTGCCTCCCCTCAATTCTTTTTTTTTAAAATATATTTTATTGATTTTTTACAGAGAGGAAGGGAGAGAGACAGAGAGTCAGAAACATCGATGAGAGAGAAACATCGATCAGCTGCCTCCCGCACATCTCCCACTGGGGATGTGCCTGCAACCCAGATACATGCCCTTGACCGGAATCGAACCTGGGACCCTTCAGTCCACAGGCCGACGCTCTATCCACTGAGCCAAACCAGTTTCGGCTCCCCTCAATTCTTTATCCTAACCATTGGTCGGATAAGGACGACAAGATTTTTAGTTTCATCAGACAAAATTCTACAAAACTAATTCATCTAAGGAAAAGCAAAATACACTATCTTTTCATCTTTTAAAGCATAAAGAAAATACGTCTACTTTTGAAAAATCTAATTGACTCCAGAGCAAAAAGGGCCTGGGTTAAAGTGTTTTGTGTGTTTTCTTTTTTTAAAAAAAAATATTAGCCATGTAATCATATATTTTACATATCAGGTATATAATGGTTTGCTTTTTATTTTCTTGATTCAGGTCAGGTGATGTGAGCTTAAAATAAATCTTTTTTTTGTTTTTGGTAGGCTTCCACAAGAGGAGTTTGAAAGTCGGAGAGCATACCCAACTGCTGGAACAGGAGAGCCACACTAGCGCCTGTGACAGGAAGACTGTCATGCAAAGGGGTCTGGATCAGCTGCCTATCTCCTGCGCCCAAGGAGAACAGCTTCTGCAGAATAGGGAAAAGACACACACAAACACATCAATGATTTCTTGCCAGACATTTTCTTAAGGTAAAAAAAAATCCCTTTGTTGTTCAGATTTTGAGCCAATGATGAACATATTAAGATCCAATTAATATATGCAAAGGGTGATAACATAATCCAAAACATTCAAGTTACTTTGTGCCCAAGTGAATATGTACAAGAAAATTCAGTAGTTGAGAATTTAGTAACAATGAAATACAAAATCATTGCCAATCATACTTAACTGAAAAATAATAAAATGTTAAAGTCAACATTTATATGCCAATTATATCTCAATAAAACTGGGAAAAATAAGAGAAATGTAATATGAACCATATATGTAATTTTAAAATTTCTAGCAGCCACAATAAACATTTTTTAAATTAAAAAAATAAACAAAAGAAAGTCAACAAAAATTCCACTAAAATAAAGGCCCATAAAACAATTACACTGCTTTAAAGGTTAGATTCAATTGTGACCAAACTCACATTTCAAATTCTACCTTTGGAGCACAAGTAGAAGAGTAAGGAAGGCAAAAAGGGGGATAAAAACTTAAAATAACAAAAGACACTAGGATACACAGAAGACCATTAAAAAGGCAAAACACAGTGAAAAAAATGGTAATGTCTTTGTAAATAATCTTGGCCAGACTGAGGTTAAACCATGTAATTTATATAAGAATAAGCAAATTAAGTGATCAACTAATCAATTCTAGGGCTTAAGAAAAGAGTCTTTAAAAAAAAAAAGTATGGTGCCTTAGGAACATTAAATCATAGAGCTGAGGTTCTTATTTTTATATTTCAGATACAGCTATGATAATCTTAAGACATACAGAAGATGAAAATCACATGACCACTTTGAGAAAGTTTTATGTTAGTAAAAGAACTTAATTTAATTTCTCATTTGAGGTTCAATCTATGGCAAAATCCTGGGGAAAATTTCCGGTATAGATTATACTTTCCAAAGATCTGTGAATTTGGACCATGGTCAATACTGCTATTATTAAAGATAGCAAACTGAAATAAGAAAAATAAATCCTTTCAAATTTAAATGTAAGCTATTCTATTAAAGATTACACACAACACTCAAAATAGCTTTAGGACCACATATAATTACTGTTATTCAGGGAAATGAATTAATGACTCTATTCAAAAATAATTATAAGATTACAAAAAACTGTTCTGAAAATTTTCTTAATGTTATCTAATTTTTTCACTCAAAAATTTTCTGATTTAATTAAATGAGGTATAACTATATAGAGGAATAAAAAGAGTGTAAAGAACACATTTTAAAAGTTCAACTTTAAAAAGTATATTCCCAAGAAAATGTAAACTGGAGTTCAAGTTACACAAAATATGACTTCTAATTATGCTATGTGAAAGGTGACCCCTGTGTTAAAATTAACCTCATGACCTAAGAAAAGAATGGAATCTTGGGTCTCTAGAAGGCAGACCATAGGGACAATGCTTAACTAAACTAAAATCCTCTTTAAAATGAAAATATTTAAAGAATTCTTTTTCCCCCTTTTCTTCACAAATTAAATTAACTGAGAGAGAGGATAAGAGAAACAGGCACTCGCCACTACCTTTTTTATTCAATTTACCTGAGACCCTCCAGCCGCTGGGACAAGGCACGCACACAGGTTTGCAATGAGACTTTCCAAAGAGACATTCAGACTGTCCACATATACAGTGTAGATCAAACCCAGGCAAGCCTGCAAAGGGACATGCATGCAGTTAGTTCATGAAAAGAGTAGGCACTAAAAATAAATTGCTGTGACATCTGCCCCTAGGAAAATTTCTCTTTGAACCTAGCAGAACACATTGGACAGTGACCATGAAATAAATTTTAAGCAGAAAATGTTATTAAGTTTATTAAGTTTTCCTCCAGAACCAGAACCTCTAAATGAGCTTTTGAGAGGAGTTTATAAAAAGCAGAAATCAATCATTTGTAAAACAGGTGTTTGTGCTGAGATAACCACTCTAGCAAATTTGTGGGTCTTAAAACTGTTGTTATTGTGTGTGGGTTCTTTTTTGGTCTCAACTTACTTTGCAAAACATCAAATTTCAAGATAAACATTTAGAAATTTTATCTTGTTTTGTGATTCTTATAAATTCAGAACATTTATTCTACATAACAATGTAACTTATATGAATTATTACAAAAAGAAAAAAATAGGGACAAGATATGATTAACACTTTAAACTCAGAAGAAAGTAGGTGATAAAAAGGAAGACAAAGTGCAATCTTTATGAATCTTTCAGCGTATTAAATGTTGTAACTCCAAAATATTATTACTTGTTAGGAATCACCTCACTGTCATTGAAATACTGACACCAAGTTAATTTTTCTAAAATACATATAATCTCAACAATATGGAAAAGTATGCCAGAAATTATGATTAATTTCCCAAATCCTTGGGAACTTTTTGGGTACAATTTATATTTCCAAAGAACTCTAATTTTGGACCATGGTAACATTACTAAAACTAAAGGTAGCAACTGAAATAAGAAAAAAATAAGCCCTCTTCTTTCAAATCCTACATATATTTATATCTAAATTAAAACCTGTTCTTACATTTGAAAATTCTGAGTGTCTAGAAAGCAAAATATCTGAAAGTAAAAAATATTCTAAAGCTATTTTGGCAAGGGTAGGATCAGAACTATTTGAAAACACAAATACCCCTCCTCTTCATTTCAACCTGGATTAAACAAAAGAAGGTGAATAAAAATACACAAAGTAGTTATATTACTAATGTATTTTAAATATGCTACAGGTAATCAAATTATTTCTTTGAGATATATACATTTTGGAGTCAGTAAAAATGTTTTGGTAAAAAGCACTACATTCTTAAAATTTAAATAGTCACATTAACTTACTCAGTTATTTATTTCATCCAATATGAAAATATGTCTGCTGTTAACAGTAATTTTATTGACAAGTTCCCAAATCAATTTATTTTAGCTATAAAGATGTTTTAAATACTAAGAACTTGTTACCATGGTTCACTCAAAATAGATTTATACAATAATATATGTCAATGATGACAATGAGGAGTTCTTTACCCTAAAAATTTCTGGATAATATAATCTGGATACCAGCACCAGGCTTTTGGGAGCAAACACTTCTGCAGGCTGAATTAAACCAGTCACTTCCACTTCACCTTCAATCTCTTCCTTCTTTGTTCCCTAGAAAAAGAGGTACCATAATTAACACAGAATTTCCTAGGTTTATAACTCACAAAAGAAAGACGTATACACTTCCATATAATTTACAAAATCCAAATTTAATTCAAAATAATTTATAGTTTACAAAACTGAAACTAAAAATAAAGAGCATACTTTGAAAGGCATCAAAATTATAAATCAGGACACACTTATTTAATTTTTGAAAAGCTCCAAATATATACCACAACTTTATTTGAGCATCTGGTTTCTGTGTGAGGTACCAGTAATAAAAGGTAAATTAGACATATTCAACTTATTTAAATAGCAATCCCAAAACTAAAAAGCACATTCATTTAAATGGAAAGTCAGCATAATGATCTCCAATTCCACCCATGCCATTGCAAATGGCAAGAATTCCTTCTTTTTTACAGCAGCTTAGTATTCCATTGTGTAGATGTAACACAGTTTTTTAATCCACTCATCTGCTGATGGGCACTTAGGCTGTTTCCAAATCTTAGCTATGGTAAATTATGCTGCTATGAACATAGCTAAATAAGCCCATCAGAGAAAGATAAATATCACATGATCTCACTCATTTGTGGAATATAATGAAAAACATAAACTGATGGAACAAAAACAGATCCAGAGAAGAGAAGCATCAATCAGACCATCAAACCTCAGAGGGAAGGTAGGGGAGGGTGGGGGTAAGGGAGAGAGATCAACCAAAGGACTTGTAATGCATGAATATAAGCATAACCAATGGACAAAGACAACAGGGGTGTGAGAGTATGTGGGGGGGGGGGGGAATAAGGACACATATGCAATACCTTAATCAATAAAGAAAAAAATGGAAAAAAATTTTAAAAATAAATGGAAAGTCAATTTTCAAGAAAAATCTGTTTTAAAGTCAGGCACTACTTTTAATTTCTGTTTTCCTGCTTGTCTAAATCTTTCAAACAAAAGTGATATTCATTTAGAATTCCAAGGCTTGCAGAATGCTCCATGCTCTCAGAAGTAAAGCACAATCAGCTCTAAATTCCTTTTGGCCCTAAGCAACAAAGTTGATTTTTTAAAAAGAAAGAATATTTTTATACACAAAACTAAGTTCCAGAATGAGTTTCATGCTCCTGAACTGTACATTTAAAAATGGTTAAAATGGCAAAATTTTTGTCATATATATTCTAGCACAATAAAAACATGTAAAATAAAAAAAAATTAGTTTCAATGACTAAATATTATTGGTTAATGAAATAAACTTTGAACATTATTATTCTCATTTATTAATAAACATTTCTTGTGCACCTATTGTTCCATAATACTTTATAAAGTACTATAAAAGTTTTAAATAAAAAATAAGACAAAGTAGTAAAACATTCAGATTTCTAGATGGTACTATAAGATGTAAGGACATTTTTTCTAACTAGAATCCTCTTTTCTTTCCTTTCCAATAATCAAAGGTCAGCTTAAAATGTATCTTCCTTCCTGAAGCCTTTCCTTGACTGATTTTTCTCTTACTCTAATTCCTGGTACAGTTCAGCAACATATCACATTTGGTTATACTTATTACTCCTGCCAAACCTCTCCCCAAAATGCCATATCCAACTTGACATCTCCACTTGAATAACTAACAGGTATCTCAAACATGGAAATCATAGCTTCAATCTTTCTCACCCAAATTCCACTCCTCCTGCAGTATTCCCTATCTCAGTTATTGAAAATCCTATTTTTCCATTTAGCAAATCAAAAATCCTGATTCCCCTTTCTTTCATATCCCATATCCAAACTGCTAGCAAATCCTAATTTCTCACCCTCTCCACTGCTACCACAATACTGTGAGCCACCATCACTGCTTGTCTGGATTATGGTAACAGCCTCCCTCAGTCTGCTCTACTCCTCCTTAGCTCCACTTTGCTTCCCTGCTGCTCCTTAAACTTGCTGGGCATCCTCCCAACTAAGGGTCGTAAGCATTTGTTCCTTATTCCTTTGCTTGGAATACTCTTTCCACCGATATGCTAATGACTAATTCTGTCATCTCCATTAGGTCTTTATTCAAGGGACATCTGCTCTTTAAGCCTTTGCTGGCACCCTGCTTGAAACTGCTAGGCCCTAACACTCCCTATCCACTTTCCTTGCTTTATTTTCATCTATGGCACTTGTTATGTTACCATCCACTATATTATCCATTTCACTTATTTTGTGTTTTGCTCCATGAAGACCAGGATTTCTGTCTAGTTTCTTCCCTGGTAATTTCCCACTTCCTAAAACAAGAGCTGAGCACATAGTTGATACTTATTTACTCACTGCATATATCCAAGGGGGGAACTATCCATTTAGTTTTTATATGTGTGATATGGTCCATATGCTTTTGAAAGATTTTCATTTGTTACAAAGCAAAAGCTAAAATTAGGTTGCCTGGTTTCTGGAATCCTTACAAATAATAAAAATGTGATGAATATAAATTTACCCAAGATTTCCACACCTAATTAATCATATTCTTCATGGATTACTAATAAATTTGAAATGACAAAAGAATGACTGAAATTCTTGAAAGAGATAAAGCTATCCACATTTTTATGAGATTGTGATAAATGCCCTAGAGTAACATTAGAAGTCAGCTTGAGTAAGTAGATAACCATTTCAAATAAATGACCAGTAACCTACTTTAACCAAAACACAAAACAGAATGCATCGGTCATTTCTTAAAGCTTAATTTAGTTCTCTAAGTAGAATAGTTATTAACAAGAAAGAAGATCCAATATAATTTAAATCAGTGTTTATATCCTTTTAGTACAGACATTGACCTTTACTTTGTAAATGGGCCATAAATCATAACATGTTGTTATTCTAAATTCCAATAGCTCTCATACAATACAGATTAAGTTCGGAGAAAATTCTTTTTTTTTTTTCAAAGCAAAATGTACTGCTATGATAAAAAAAATTTAAATCTCTAAACAGTTGATCAAAATAAAGTTTGTTTTAGGAGATGATAACATGGTGTTTTTTTTATCAGATTTTTCTATTAACTTACCATGTGACGCAGGGGTGGGGTACCTTTTTTCTGCCAAGGGCCATTTGGATATTATAACATCATTTTCGAGCCATACAAAATTATCAAATTAAAAATTAGCCTGCTATTTTTGGTCAAACATTTAATTCACTCACTCCTAATGCCTTGGTAAGGCCAGACCAAATGATTTCATGGGCCTTATGTAGCCTGTGGGCCGGATGTTCCCCACTCTCGATGTAAGGGAATACTGCCTCTTCTCTGTTTCCATTAGAGTATCTTTTGTATAATAATTATGTAATTATATTGACTTTCTTTGGTTTGTGTTTTACAATGAGAGATTTTCACATATTGAAAATATCTGTAAACTTAATAAGCAATAAATTAAAAATAGGTTATAAATGTAATAGGTGCTATAATAATGCCCTGCAATTTAATATTCTATTGTATAAAACATTTTCACGTATTTTATCTCATTGAACTATATTTGCAAGTGTTCTAGCCTAAGATTATTCCTTGACTTAAATAGGTCTCCTTAAAGATACAAATTTACTTTAAACACTGTTTACTGAATTATCTCACAATGATTGCAAGATCACCTTACCTCTTATATGTATCACAAGCACAAGCTACAACTTGCCCATTTATAGACCTTTCTCTACCCATTATTATTATGGACTACATCTGCTAGTGGGATACCTAACTTCTATGCAGTTTACATTCTTATAGTTCATAGTCTCTCTACTTCAATAACATGGTATAAATTAGTAACCACCATATAAATTTGCCCCTAAAGTGCTACTGCCCTTTAAACATATCCCGTGACAAAAATGCTAATAATTTCTAGATTATTGGTCTTATGGAATGTATCCATACAGTAGAGGGGCACAATCTTTGGAAAGTTTATCCTATCACTCAGGCTGAGCACTTCAAACTCGTCTTTGTTGCACTTCTAATACTTGATTCCTGTCCCTTCTACCCGGAAAAGATTTGTTTCATTCAATATCCTCTCTGTACTAAGTTCATTTTCAATAGCACCATTTCACACTAAAACTTTCCTACAGACTTTTTAAAAACACAGTTTAAAAAGCAGGACAAAAGGAATTAGGCAAATAACAAACTTTCAGTTCTACATTCCTTTTTTGAAATGTAAGTAATTTGTTACAGTGTACTATTACCTAGAATTGCCTCTGTAAAGCAATTTAAGGACTTAAAATTTTTTTAAAATTGAAAATAAAGGAGTCTAAGTAGTTGCAAATCCTGTAAAGTCTACAATTCCCTATGACAAGCATCTTTATTTCTTGCCAAATAATCTGTTAATCTGTTACATGTCCACATAATAAAACCTATTTATCCTGCATTGGTCTGGAAAAATGATGATTATGTAAGAAATACACATTTTAGGATAAAAAGGCTTTATACAAATTAGGTCACTAGTCTTCAATGAGAGTCTAGTCTACCTCTAGCATAAAACAAACAAACAAAAGTACGCTAGTATTTCTTCCTTCAATAGCTCCTGGGCTTTACAGTATCTTGAAGGTAGAACAAATTGGTTTATGGGGCTACTATATATTCACATAGAAAGCTTCCTATTTTTGAGCGGCACAAAGTCCACAAGTTGTTGTTGTTTTTTTAATATACTCATAAGGCAGCATTTTCCAAAGAGTCTTTTATTGGAAACAAATAGATATTACTTAGGAAATGGTCTACTAATCAAAGAATTTTGGAAACAGTAAAATAAAGCCAAGTTAAAAAGATTTCTTTGCTGCAGAATTTCTCAGACTTTGATATGGAAATTTTGTTTGTACAATGACAAGCAAAGGAGATAAAATATAAAGTATATCTCAACTTTTTCTTGTAAAAGGTGAGGGGATTAAGAAGTACAACCTGGTAGTTACAAAATAGGCACGGGTATGTAAGGTAAAGCACGGGGAATATAGTTAACAATACTGGAATAACCATCTATGGCCAAGTGGGCCCTTGAATTATCTGCGGGAACAGTTGGTAATCTATATGAACGCTTACCCTCTGTGCTGTACACCTGAAACTAATACAAAAAAAGGGTCGAATGCAAATTATAATAGAAAAATTTCTTAAATTTCAAAAAGTTGAGCTGTTTTTATTGTAGAGCATCTAGGGAACCTAAACTAGATGGAACACGTGTTGAAAATGCTGTCATAAACTATTTTAGGATACAGAATGTGTGAAACTGAAATCTGTATATGTTCAGATGTTCTGTATCCTTAGAAGGCTGGGTAAGTATAGTACTTATTTCAAAAATAGATAATTCTATTTGATGCCGGTTTCATTAATTCTTATACTTCATAAAGTAAACGTAAGACTTAAAAATATTAGAAAATGTAGAAGATTGCTTGGGAGGTAGGGTGCTGCACAGCTGCTAAAAGAAAATATTCAGCATGCCTGTGGCCCATTCTCATGAGACTAGTTACTCTTGATCAGTGGTTCTCAAACTTTAGTGTGCAACATGCAGGGCTTGTTAAAATGGATTTCAGATACCCCTAGCATATATGATTCAGTAGGCCTGAGGTGGAGGCTGAGAATTTACATTTCTAACAAGTTCCACAGTGACACTAATACTGCTGGTCTAGGAATCACACTCTGAGAAGCACTACTCCAGACTACTTAATAAAAGGATAACACATTATATTCCATATGCCAGACAATGTACTAAGCATTATATCAGTGTTAACAATTCAGTTAGTCAATAAAAAAAATCTATTAAATACTATTTCCCAGTAAAGGAAACCAGGACTCCTCAGAGAAATGACATTCCATAGCCAGGTCAGAAAAATGTACAAAATGAGCCTATTCATCTTATTGTATCAAAAAGTAAAGACTCTACACTGATGAACAAAAACAGATAAGAGACAGAGCAGCATCGATCAGACCATCAAACCTCAGAGGGAAGGCAGGGGAGGGAGGGGGTAAGAGGGAGAGATCAACCAAAGGACTTGTATGCACGCATTTAAGCATAACCAATGGACACAGACACCAGGGAGGTGAGGGCATGAAGGGGGGTGAGGGGGCAATGGGGAGATAAGGGCACATGTGTAATACCTTAATCATAAAGAAAATAAAAATAAAATAAAAAAGTAAAGAATCTGTCAAAGACTAACAGAATCAAAATAAAATTACAGTTGGTTAAAACTCATTAAATACACAAAAATCCATAAGTTCACAATGATAATTTCTTTAATTGGTCATTACTGAAAATCGTTAGGGTACCAATCTACATTCTAAACATTTAAAAATTAAAAAAAAAATAATAAAAATTTACTGTCTTGCCCTAACGGGTTTGGCTCAGTGGATAGAGCGTCGACCTGCGGACTCAAGGGTCCCGGGTTCGATTCCGGTCAAGGGCATGTACCTTGGTTGCGGGCACATCCCCAGTAGGAGGTGTGCATGTACCTTGGTTGCAGGCACATCCC
>NW_005366171.1:2505457-2509255 GCF_000412655.1 Myotis brandtii
TAGCTCTCTACTCTCCCTTCCTCTCGGTAAAAAATCAATAAAATATTTAAAAAAAAAAATTTACTGTCTTTTATGGTCAAACTATAGTTGATAAAAGTTCCATTTTATAGAAGAATTTTAGTTAATAAATGCAGAAGAAACAAAAGAATGAGGAAATCACCTTTTTGCCATTCCTACTGAAATAATATATTTAATAAATGATTATCAATAGATATTAAAAACATTAAGAGAAAGTCCAGGGTCAATTTTAACATCACTAAAAGTAGAACAACCAGATATTAAGTTACTAGAGGCCCGGTGCAAGAATTCATGCATAGGTGGGGTCTGGCCGGCCTACCCCGATCAGGGCCAATCAGACAGGGCTGGTCAGGGGGAGGGGCCACGAGTGGTTGGCCAGCTGGCCCCAGCCCCTGGTTGAACTCCCAGTCAAACTCCCGGTCGAGGGGACAATTTGCATATTAGCCTTTTATTATATAGGAGGATTCTTGATGTGATACCATAGAAAATCTAGCATAATCTTTGAAGTAGTCTTGCTTTAAAAATTAAAAGTGAATCAATCTATTCAAGCCTATAAACCCAATTATCACTTTATAAAAACTATGGGGAAGAGAGGTACAAGTTAAATAACAATATGGGGAATTAGTCAAATCCAGAATGTAGGGCATTCCATTAGACAAATTACCCAGTTTCTCTATCACCCCCCCCCCAAAAAAGGGACAATGACAGAATAAGTTTAAGAAATAACAACCAAATTTTAAATTCTGCTTTGAATAAATCAAGATATTTTTAGACAATTTTTTAAATTTAAAAATATGTTAGTTATTAGATATTAAGAAGTTATTCAAAATTATAATTAATTTGTTAAATATCATAATGGAAGATTGGTAATGTAAAAAAAAAAAAAAGCCCCAATCAGTTAGAGATATATATACTAATATATTTACAAGTGAAAAATGGTGTCTAGGGTTTGCTTTAAAGTGTCTCCCCCTAAAAAAATTAAGGCCTTAAATTTTAAGAGTGACAAAATGCTGATAATTTTTAAAGCTGGGTAAAGTGCACTGGGGTTCATCATAATACTTGCTTTTATTTTCTATATGTTTAAGAATTTGCATAATATAATTAAAGCAAATAAAACGTGCTTTATTGAGCACATACTATGTGTTGGCATTGTTCCAGGTGATGGGGATTTTGCAGCAAACCAAAGAGGCAAAGATCTATATTCTTCCAATAGGTCTATATTCTTGGAGATGTAAGTGCATTATCTCATTAAACCCAACAACCCTCTGAAGTGGGTACTATTATCATGATCTATTTATAAAAGAGAAACCTTATATATCAAGAGAGTTAGATCATTTGCCAAAAGTCACACTTGCAGTAAATTATAAATTATAGAATTAAGGCCTGGGTTCAGAGACCGCTGTTAAAAGCTAAAAGGGACCTTAGAAAAACATCTAATTCAGCCTCCTCATTTTATAGACAAGCAAGTGGAGATTCAGAGAGGTTATAAGGTTGGCATATAAACTATAAAAGATGATTAGTGATGTGTAAACTCATTTATGAATTTAACATATTTTACTTGGTGTCTACTAGTACCAAGCACTAAGGCTACAGTGGTGACAGAGCCCCTGCTCTTTATATATATACTAGTAGCCCGGTGCATGAAATTCGTGCACATTGAAAGGGAATTAATTAGAGGAACGTAATTTGGACTCACTATCTAATATCAATAATATGTTGAGGAAACTTAGAGTCAAAACCTCCACCATATCCTCCATCCGCTTCATGTGCCATTTCTGCCACGGGCCCCTGAAGCTGACTAGTTCCTCGGAGACCTTGGGCCTTGACCTCAGCCAAGAACCTGCAGCTTCGAAATTCCCCTCAGCCCAGGGGGAACCAGGAGCAGCTCAGGAGGAAGGCTCTGCCTCCGGGATAGAGACAGACCTTGAAGAGCTGCAGGAGAGAGCCTCCGGCTGGACCATCCTCAGTGAGGACAAGATTTCCTGGTCCAGTCCCAGCAACTTCACCCTGCTCGGGGAGCTGGGCTCTGCGGGGACTCTCAGTAGCATCCAGAGAGCCACAAGCGGTGTCTTTGACATCCTAGACGGTGAAGAGCTGGGCCACCCCGTGTCAGGGCTGTACTGACAGTCTTCTGGAGCAGCTGGACACCCAGCGCAGGGCCTCAGAATCTGACATTCAGAACTACCAGCGCTGTTTGGAGACCAGGGATGGATTAAGTGAGGACGCGAGGGAGACACTGCAGGAGGAGCTGAAGGCCGTGGAGCTGGAGGAGGTGGAGAAGAACCAAGAACGGGCAGCTATGGCTCTGGAGACAGCCTGGGCAGAGATGGAGACGCTGGAGCAGCAGGAAAGGCAGTACTACAGGGACCTCAGTGAGCTGCAATGGCAGCAACTGGAACTGCAGGATGAGCTGTGCAGTGTGGAGGACCGGCTGCTGTATGCCCAGACCCAGCGCACCTGGCTGAAGAGAACCAATGCCTTCAAGGCTGCGTTTGAGATCTGCTGTGATGGCCATCATCAATAGCTTCAGATTGGGCTGCAACCCCACTGTCCCCTGGAGCTGGAGTGAGATCAACACAGCCTGAGGGCACACGGCCTTGCTGCTCCTGGCCCTAACACAGTCGGTCTGCAGTTTCAGAGGTACTGGCTCAGCCCTTGCGGAGACCACTCCTACCTGAAGTTGTTAACAGACGATTCCGTGGAGCTGCCCTTGTTCTGCACGTGGGGGCAGAGTGCTCTCGTGGATAACAAGTTTGACAAGGCGATGGTGGCCTTCCTGGACTGCATGCAGCAGTTCAAGGAGGCAGCGGAGAAGGGCGAGCCCGCCCTCTGCATGCCCTACACCATCCACGTAGGGGACGGCCTGATGGGAGACCCGGGAGCTGGTGAGTTCTACTCCATCAGAACCCGCCTGAACACAGAGGAGCGGTGGACAAAGGCACTCAGGCTCATGCTTACAAATTTTAAGTGGAATCTCGCTTGGGTCTCCTTAGGTATCGTCACAAGTAACTTTATTTGAACATTATGCTAAATGAAATACGCCAGTCAGAGAAAGAACAAACTATAAAAACACACTGTAGAACAGGCAGACAGCTCTGATGGGGGAGGGAGGTGTGAAAAAGGGAGAGGGGTGGAGGGATTTAATAGTGGGGTTCTATAATCTGATAGAGCACCTGAATTAATCTGAAAAATAATCATATTTTAAATCTTAGAACACATATACTTATGTAACTAGGGGGCTAAGTTTCTTATATGTGAACAGGGGGTTAAATTTTTCTTAAGTTTCCTTTTCAAGGCCTGTGTGAAGTGATTAAGGAGGTGAGTCAGCTGTGAATCCAGCAAGCAGAACTGATAGGCAGGGTCAGACCGACCCACCAGGAGTCAAAACATCACCTCATCAACATCATCTCATCACCTGATGACTAAGGACAATTGCTGACATCCGTGGACCTCCAGGGCTGCCTCACCCTGGCCTAGCCCCTTCCCTTTATAATCCTGTCCCCTACGCCTTACTGGGAAGACAGGATTTGAATGCTTGTAAGTGCCCTGCCTTCTTGGTTGGCTGGCCTTCTCAATAAATGCCTTATGTGATTCAAAAATAAATAAATAAATAAATAAATAATATGTGAGCGTGAGGCAGTCCACGTTTCTGAAATTCAATGACATGAATTTTAGCTATTACTTTACCAAATAAATGGAATTTACGGATATCATTTAAAAGAGCATTCAGCTTAATATGAAAAACTCTGGCTACCAAGTCAGGTCTGTTTTCAACTTTTT
>NW_005366171.1:2509664-2512836 GCF_000412655.1 Myotis brandtii
TATTGTTCGACTACACTGTGTTCTCTGAGTTTAATGCAATATCTGTTCCCTAGCCTTTTTCACCATGTGGAAAAAGAATAGGATATGTCATTGCATCTAATGTAGGAAAACAGGATATTGATTTGTTTCATTTTAGTGGCACTGGGATTATTGGGATCTGGTTTACAATGAATGAGCAAGTCCCTTTCAAAAGGAGGTTCTCCATCTTTGTTTCTGAATATGACAGCAACCATGGTTACACAGGGAGAATTATATCTACCCGGGTCACTGTTATGATCATATTTAATTGCCATTGTTACTTCTGTGGGAGCAATACCTTTTGCTGCTGCTTCAGATTGGGCTTCCTTTTCTACCTCATGTAGCATCTTATACGACTTTGTTAATTCATTTATTTCATGCATGAGGTTGTTGATGTTAATCATGAGTCTTTCTGAGCAGCCCTGGTTTTCTGGCATTGCTAATCTTTTACTTGTAGCTTTGGCTGTATCCAAAATATAGAGTTGAGCAAAATTTCGAGAAACACCATCCGAAGGAGGTAAAGCTCCAGTACAGTGATAAACTTGTCCGTGTATTGTAAAACAGTATGGCCCATATCCTGATGGCGATGCAATATTTGTACCCATGGAAGCAAAAGCAAAAGAGCTATTTATGGAACGAATATTTTCCATGAAATTTTTACTGTCAGAATCTTTGTTTGTCATTAATCTTTTTAAATATGCCGGTAATCTAGAAAATGTATGTCATTTGAACAGACTTTCCCTTTGCTAGAACATCGAGTAAATTTCCCATCGGACGGTTTTTCATCAGAGAAATTTAGTGATAGGCAAAATTCATATCCTCATGTACTCCATTTTCGCTGAGAAAGCAGTTCCTACCGGTATTGGTAGTACTTGTTGATGACTGTTCTCTAGACATATTCTGTCGTCGCCACTGCCTTCTTTCAAATTCAAAGGCACGTTGGTCTTTAGACATTTTCTGTCGATAACGCCAGTGTTTTTCGGCATCAGAGCGACGTTTTTCCAGTAGCTGGTGTTCAGATACATCATTCTGTTGCAGGCGCCGCCTTCTTTCAAGATCAGATGCACGCTGCTCTGCAGACATTTTCTGTTGATAATGCCGGCATCTTTCGGCTGCAGACCTACATTGTATCAACAGTTGTTCTTTAGACATAGTCCCACCTCTTTACTGTCACGGTCTGAGATGCAGGTGAATGAGAGTCCTGGCTGTCAGGCCGCTGAGAGCTCTGACCAATGGCTGATTCTGGCTGATTCTGTGAGGGTGGGACTTTCCCCTCCCTGCTGTCAGTTTCCACAGCTGTGATGAGGAAGCTGTGCCCTCCAAGCCGCCCTCTCTCTCGCTCTGCTCTATGTCCAGGGGTCTCCTGCTCTGCCAAGTTCTCCAAACCTCCTGCTCTCCGCCTGCTCCTCTCCCGCTCTGCTCTCTGCAAGGTCCTGGGAGCCCGTGGGCGTGGCTTGGCACGGCAGGCCTCACCTCCCAGGCTGGCAATGGTCCCGAGAGCTCACGGCCACGGCTGCCATTGCCTCCTGGGGCGCTTGACACCTGTATATGCAAATTAACCACCATCTTTGTCAGGTTAATTTGCATAGTCATTCTGATTGGCTTGTGGGCGTGGCTTGAGTGTAGCAGAGGGATCGTTAATTTGCATGTTTATCTTTTATTATATAGGATATAAATTTCAGAGAAGAAGGGAAAGGGAGAAAGAGATAGAAACATCTACAATGAGAGAATCATTGATCAGCTGCCTCCTGCACGCCCCTACTGGGGATCGAGCCTGAAAACTTGGCATGTTTCCGGACCAGGAATTGAACCCATGACCCCTTGGTTCCTGGGTCGACCCTCTACTGCTGAGCCACACCCACAGAGCCCCTGCTCTTAAAATCATACATTCTGGTGGGGGAGACCAAATGATAAATAAACAAATGAGCAAAATATTTTGTTTGTAGTAAGTCTAATGAAGGTAAAAAAAAAAAAGGAAGAAATAAAGAGTGAGGGGAGAGGACAAATAATGTGAGGGAGGTCGGAGAAGGCCTCTCAGTGAAGATGAAGCTGGAGCTGACATCTACAAGACAATAAGCAACTAATCTCCTGAAAATCTAAGGGCAGAATAGTCCAGACAGAGGGAAAGGCAAATCCTAATAGCCTAAGGTAGGAAGGATTTTAGTATATTTTAAGAAACAAAATAGCAGCCAGATACTATATGAAACCTAAGTAGCTAGGGGGAAAACTACAGCAGAAGAAACTGGATAATTAAGTAAGGGTTAAATTATTTAGGGCCTTGAGGTCAAGGTAGGAAGTTTGGATTTTTATACTAAATGCCTTGGGAATGTGTGGAAGGAAGGGCTTTAAGCAAGGAGGGTAATCTCAATTCTGGTTTTTAAAAAATCACCCTGAAGCTTAATGGAGAATAGCTTGTAAAGAGGCAAAAACAGAAAGAGGAAAGCTTGTTAGAGGTCTATTTGATAGTTCCGGCAAGATATATGGTGAAGTGGTAAGAAAAGAGGCCAAAACAAGTTGATGATTTATTTTGGAAGTAGGATTTATTTTGGAAATAGAATTGACCTGATTTGCTATCCTTAATGTGAAAGATGAAAGAAAGGGAGGATAAGAGATAACCCTACATTTTTTGTTTGAACATCTGGATGGATAGCAATGTTAAATTGAGATTAGGAAAATTAAGAAGAAACAGACTGAGGCTGGGATGGGAGAAAGAAATGGGGAGTAATCAGGAGGCAATGAGCCTTGCATATATTAAAGGCTCAATAAATGTGAATTCCATCCCTCTTCCAACCACTGTTTTATCCATTATAGAAAAGCAGGACAGCAAGAAGCTGAAACTCTGTTAAGAAATAATAGCATAAAGTCAATTACATCTCAACTTAAAAAAAAAAGGAACAATGGCTATAAAAACAATTTAAAGGTAATCATAAATATAATCATATGTTTCATTTATATTGACATGGGACCATCCTATCTAATAATAGACAAACATGGTAATTAACCGTACCTCCGACACGCTTCCCATTGGCTAATCAGGGCGATATGCAAATTAACTGCCAACCAAGATGGCGGCCGGCAGCCAGGCAGCTGAAGCGAACAGGAGGCTTGCTTGCTCCAGTGATGGAGGAAGCCAAGGTTCCCCGCCTGCCGCTGC
>NW_005366171.1:2513454-2526800 GCF_000412655.1 Myotis brandtii
TGTGTGACAGGGGGCGGTGCCCCAACCCCCTGATTGGCCCTGCTCTGTGTGTGACAGGGTACGGAGCCCCAACCCCCTGATCGGCCCTGCTCTGTGCGTGACAGGGGGCGGCGCCCCAACCCCCCAATCGGCCCTACCCTGAGGGTGACTGGGGGTGGCATCGCAACCTCCCGATCCGCCCTGCTCTGTGCATGACAGGGGGTGGCGCCCCAACTCCCCAATTGGCCCTGCTCTGAGCCCGAACAGGGTCTGTACCTAGGGATTGGGCCTGCCCTCTGCCACCCGGGAGTGGGCCTAAGCCAGCAGGTCGTTATCTCCTGAGGGGTCCCAGACTGTGAGAGGGCACAAGTGGGGCTGAGGGACACCCCTCCCCCGCCAGTGCACAAATTTTTGTGCACCGGGCCCCTAGTCTATATATATAAAAGCCTAATATGCAAAGTGGCCCCTCGGGAGTTCAACCAACTGGGAGTTCGATCGATCGCTATGACGTGCACTGACCACCAGGGGGCGGCACGGAACAAAGGAAGGCCCTGGCTGGCAGCTGGCAGCCACTAGGGATCCTACCTGTGCATGAATTTCATGCACTGGGCCTCCAGTATCAATATAAATGAAACAAGTTAAAAAAAAGTTCTTATATGATGTGTATGTGTTTTTACATATGTATATTTTTTAATTAAATATGTTTACATTTTTAACTTGAAGGAAAAAGGCCTGAAAGGTTATACTCCAAAAGATTAGCAGTTGTGCTCTGGCTGGTGTGGCTCATTTGGTTGGAGCTTTGTTGCATACACCAGACGGTGGCAGGTTCTCGTCCTGGTTAGGGCACAATACCCAGGTTGGGTGTTAGATCCATGGTCAGAGTGCATGTGGGAGGCAACCCATCAGTGTTTTTCTCTCTCACCTCATGTTTCTCTCTCTTTCTCCTTCCCTTCCTCTCTCTGAAATTGAAAACACAAACAAAAAAGATTGGCAGTTGTCTTTGGGTCATGGGATTATTGTTGATATATACCACATAAAAGTACTATACACATATCCAGAGAAAAATAATTTTCTAAAATGTTTACAATTGTATTATCTTTATAATAAAAAGTTTAAAGTTATAAAAAGTAAACGGAAATGTATCAGTATGTGTTTATTTATTAAACACTGACTACTAAGTTGGCCACATAGTGGATGTCACAGAAGGATAAGTACAGACTGTGTCAGGAAATTTATAATCTAGCTTAAGTGCTCAAACCAACACAGATGAAATAACATTAACTAGTACAAAATAATACTGTAACATTTTGAAAATTCATATTTAAAGTGCTCAAGAAATCTGAGAAGGGATGAGGCTCACAGCAGCGAGCTAGGATTTAAGGGATGAATACAATAGTTAGAGGGAAAGGGAAAGGACAAAGAAGACTCAATTCAACAATAAAGCAAATCGAAACACTCAAAGTGAGGTTTGCAAGTTTAACTGTAATTTTAATTTCATTTCCCTAAATTTAGTCCTTATACATCTTTTAAAAAACAGGATAAACTAAACACTAAAATTTAATGATAGGCATATTTAACTAAAATTCCTTGCCTATGTTGACATTATTAGTTGATAAAATGGATTAACTTACAATGCATTTTTTAAAATAAGAAACATGACAAAGGTAATTTGTTGAAGGTTTCAATTTTTGGCATATTTTTACTTCAATAATTTTAAAAAAAAAATATTTTCATTGATTTCAGAGAGGAAGGGAGAGACATAGAGAGATAGAAACATCAATGACGAGAGAGAATAATTGATCGGCTGCCTCCTGCATGCCCCCTACCGGGGATCTAGCCTGCAACTTGGGCACATGCCCTTGACCAAAATCGAACTTGGGACCCTTCAATCTGCAGGCTGATGCTCTATCCACTGAGCCAAACCAGCTAGGGCTCAATAATTCTTAATGCATATTTCCCCTCCAAATTAATGTCAACTGAATTAATCAGAATTAATGAATTAGTCATTATAACTGAGGAATATAGTCATTGACACTGAGGTATGTTCCTGCTCATCATTTATCCCCAAGATATAACTGATTCAAGTTTCAATTATTAGAAAGTACTCAAGAATTCTTTGGTGTATCTTACAAAATTTTTAAGAAAATCAAAGACTGACTTAAAATGTCAAAATTATGAGAAATGCTATTAGGCTAATCCTTCTCTCTGAAGATAAACAGATAATGAGTGAAACTTCTGTGTGAGCTGAAGAAACAGCAGATAGACTTCATGTTTGTTTTCTAACAAGATTAACCATTTCAAAATTAGGTTCTCATAGATTCAAGAACATTATTTTGTGAACCATCATAATCAATGGACTCTTTTAAAAGTTTTTTTCCAGTATGTAGTCTCTAGAACATTGTCAAGTACAATACTGATTATATTAGAAGCAAGCCCAGTTCCAACATCTCTATGCATGAAATGCCAGTTTTTGTTAAAACTGGTAAAAATTATAAATGATAAAACACTAAATCATATATTAGACTAAGCAATTACATCATCATTATTTGGTGAGTTATCTATAATAATAAAAGTGTAATATGCTAATTAGACCAGACATCCTTTCAGACGAAGTGGGGCTGCGAGGGAAGCTCAGATCCCGGGTGCCAAAGGAAAGCCGGTGCCAGCACCTGGGGGAAGGAAGGCCTACTCTTGCATGAATTTCGTGCATCGGGCCTCTAGTAAGATCATAAAACAAGTTTACCAATTCATAGGTTAAATAAAATATTCTTCCCTGGAATTCCTCATAGAAAAGTTTTGTGCTAAACACAAAGATCAAGATTTCAGTGTTGTTTTTTTTTTAAGAATGTATGTTGAAACCTTGTTTAATGATCATGTAACATGACATATTGAAACATACCATAAAGAAATGAAATATTTGGTTATAAACAAGTACAAACAATAAATTCTAGCATTGTACATTCATCTAAAAAATGTCTTGATCAGGTGACTAGGAATAGTATTCTGTGGATCATAGTTTAAGTGGAAATTTTAAAGTATATTTAATGTGAACAAAATTAAAATGAGTCTTTAAAATTAGATACAGTTAACATGATAAAATAATAAAAATATTACTGGAAGTACCTACTTCATTTTACAAACTAGCAATCTCATGCCAGAGGAATGAAAAGACCTGCCAAGGTCATACAGCTCATTAAAGGTACAATGGGGATTAACAAGTCAAGTGTTCTAACTCTTGGGCTAGTTCTCTTTCCATTCTCTTATATTCTTACTAGAGGCCCGTTGCACGAAGATATTCATGCAATAGGCCTTCCTTCCTTCCCCTGGCTGCCGGCACCAGTTTTCCTCCGGCACCTGGGACCCAGGCCTTCGCTCCGGCCACAGCAGAGAAGGCAAGCCTGGAGGCTTCTCTGCTCCGACTGCAACAGAGAAGCCAAGCCTCTTCGGTCTTCAGTCATCTTCAGTCTTCGCTCAGGCCGGAGCCTTCAGTCTTTGCTCCACACCTGCATATGCAAATTAACCACCATCTTTGTTGGGTTAATTTGCATACTCATCTTGATTGGCTGGTGGGCATAGCGGAGTGACACCAATTTGTATGTTTCTCTTTTATTAGTGTAGATATACAACCTTTACAAGAAAGAGATATTGATTCCAAGAAACTGTTTGGAAGAGGTTACATATGAGAAGTCAAATTGTAAATATGAAAAGATGTTCAGACTTTTTTTCCTTTAATTATATATGAATGTAATAATCTTTCTTGTGTTTAAATGAAATAGTAGTAACAACACACAATTCTTACTGCAGCCTTTCCTGGTATAAAATTGCTGTCAGAGTTTAAGAAAAGGCATTTAATGTTGAAGGACTTTGGGAACTTGTTCTCAAAACTTGTTCTCTATAGTTTTAGTGCCTCATAATTTTAAGCGTATAATATTAACTAACCATAGCTAAGTCAATGAAAGTTTTTCCCTATAAAAAGGAGGCTGTTTAAGACTCAGCATTCTCTCCACCAGCCAATTCTCATTTGAAAGGGAGAAACAGGTACAGAACCCTTTTGTAAGAAGCATAATTTTCACTCATTAATACTATAAGAAGAATCCCCTCTGAATATTTGCATATGTTGCAAATTATCAAACTACAGAACAAACTCAGAATATATAAATCCCTCAAACTTTTTTACCTCTGTTTGACTTATGTTAGTTATGCTAGTTTTCACTAGACTCTCTTTGTTGAATACGGTGTATTAGTCTCTAGAATACTATCAAGTATAATGTTGATATATTAGAAGCAAGCTCAGTTCCACACTTCTCAATGCATAATTTCTAATTCAGGTAGGTAGATTATCATTAACAAAACCCTCCTGAAGGGAATCAATATTGTTCCAAAAAGATATTAATCATAGTGTTATTTATAATATTGACAAAAAGTGAAATACATGCCCATTAGGAAATTAAGTATATTATATCCACATGGCAAATTAGACATTAATTATGTCTATAGAAAGTTTTAGTTAAAAAAAACTTTACTATTAAAAGAAAATAGGTCAAACTATTTTTGCTCTTCTCTTACTTTTCTCCCAATGTATTCCAAATTTTCTACAATGAGCATAGTGTAGTTTGATAAGTGAGGTGCAGGGGTGGAGTAAAGAAAAACAAAATATAATTGGGTTATTCTTCAGAAAAATCTATCAAATGTTTTGTATGTGATTTCTTCCACTGCTCCAAGTATTCCCATCAGTTTAGAAATCTATTTTTATTACTTCATTTTTCCAGGCAAATTGCTCAATCATTTGGAATTGTTGTACTTTATTATGAGCATTTAAATGTATTTTTCCTCACAAAGCTAAACTTTAAATGATATTTATTAAAATGTACAGATTCCATAGATTTATAATGTTTTCAATGTTAGATATTGATAATAAATAATAAATAAGACCAATTATGGTCTTACTCCTGACATATTCTTGAACCAATAACACTGATATAATTTTTGCAGCCTTCTTTTTGTATTTGGTCTTTGGAGGCTGATTGACTCAAGTTGACTTAGTACCTAAATGTCCCTGGGTAAGTCCTTTAGCCTCATCTATAAAATGGAAATGTTAATAGAGCTTTCATATGACTTAGAAATCCTTCTTCTGGGTATACACCCAAAAATTTGAGAACACTTATTCATAAAGACACATGTATTTCTATGTTCACTGCAGCATTATTCATGGTAGCCAAGACATGGAAACAACCTGAGTGTCCTTCAACCCATGATTGTATAAAGAAGACTGATATATATAATTAGAAAACTATTCAGTTGTAAGAAAGAATGAAATATTGACATTTGCAGCAACATAGATGGATCTAGAGAGTATCATGCTAAGTGAAATAAATCAGATAGAAAAGGACCAGAACTGTATGATTTTACTCATATGTGGGCTATAAAACAGAAAGCAATAAGTGAACAAACAAGATAAACTCAGACAGAGACAACACTATGAAGGTTACCAGAGGGGAAGAGGGAGGAGGGAGAATATAGAGGATAAGGGTCAAATATATGATGATAGAGGGAGACTAGCCTATGGGTGGTGAGCACACAATGCAATATACAGATGATGTATTATAGAATTTTATTCTTTTTTAAAAAATCTTTTTCTTTAATGATTAAGGTATTACATATGTGTCCTTATCCCTCTATTGCCCCCCACCTCCCTAATGCCCTCACCTCCCTGGTGTCTGTGTCCATTGGTTAGGCTTATATGCATGCATACAAGCCCTTTGGTTGATCTCTCTAGAATTTTATTCTTGAAACATATATACTACTAGAGGCCTGGTGCACGGATTCGTGCACAGGGCAGGGGAGAGGTCCCTCAGCCTGGCCTGCACCTTCTCGCAATCCAGGACCCCTCAGGGGATGTAGCAATGTGCCAAGCAGAAGGTGGCCAGGGAGGAACCCGAGCCGGGGCCTGGCGCCATACCGCTCGTGCTCATCCCGGCCCGCTGCGCCTGCCGCTGCCACTTGGTAGCACTGCCACGGAGTTAGGAGAGGCTCCTGCCACCGCAGCTGCCCTCGCTAGCCATGAGCCCAGCTTCTGGCTGAGCAGTGCTCCCCCTGTGGGAGTGCACTGACCACCAGGAGGCAGCTCCTGTGTTGAGCGTTTGCCCCCTGATGGTCAGAGCATGTCATGGAGACTGGTCAACCGGTCATTCCGGTTGTTCAGTCATAATGATCGCTTAGGCTTTTATATATAGAGATTATAAACCAATGTCACCCTATTTGTTTAATTAAAACCTATATTACAATAAAATAAATAAAAATAATAAAATGAGAATGTTAAAGCCTACCAACTGGTATTCTTGTGAGAAGAAAATCAAATAAACTACATGTGAATTAAAGAAAATGGACTATTACAAAGTATTATAAAACTTTTAGCATAGTGCCTGGAATATGATAAACCTTCAATGTATTATAAGCACTAAAATCTTTTTTTCGACCCATAAGCTTTTTGCCTGGATTGCCCATTTTTCTTTCCATTAGTCTAAGTCTTAGCTCTTGTGTTTTAAATGTCCACTGAGTCCTTCAAACTTTGCAAGACTTATTCTAGCTACCTAGTCTTCAATTATTAATTCTTCCATTGAACTGATTCTAGCATATGGTACTTTGGAATATCTTTACACTTAAGTTTTGGTTTTGCCTCCCAGGCTAGATTTTAAGCAAATTGAGATGAAGAAACGTATCTTATGCCTGCTATGCATCTCCCTCTTTATTACTTATTTACTACTCCAAAGTATCCTCATTCATTCCCACCTCTTTCTTTGATATTTTGTTTCCTAACATATCAAATGTTTTTACTACAAATTTCATTATTATTATTTGTTCATAAACACTTTTTAAAATGCATTTAAAAATTTTAAAGTGATATAACTAAATAAAAATTTAGATAGGTTTATCAATTTTTAAAATCCTATTTAATAAAACCCTAATATGGCCCTAATGGTTTGGCTCAGTGGATAGAGCGTCGGCCTGCAGACTGAAGGGTCCCAGGTTCAATTCTGGTCAAGGGCATGTACCTTGGTTGAGGGCACATCCCCAGTAGGGGGTGTGCAGGAGGCAGCTGATCGATGTTTCTCTCTCATCGATACTTCTAACTCTCTATCCCTCTCCCTTCCTCTCTGTAAAAAAACTCAATAAAATATATTTTTTTAAAAACACCCTAATATGCAAATCGACCAAACGGCGGAACAACCAGTCGCTATGACACACACTGACCATCAGGGGGGCAGACGCTCAATGTAGGAGCTGCCCCCTGGTGGTCAGTGTGCTCCCACAGGGGGATCACTGCTCAGCCAGAAGCCAGGCTCATGAATGGTGAATGCAACGGCGGCAGCAGGAGCCTCTCCTGGCTCCACAGCAGGCGGACATCCCCCAAGGGTTCCCGGCATGCGAGAGGGTGCAGGCCGGGCTGAGGAACCTCCTTCCATTCCCCCAGTGCACGAATGTCATTGCACCACGCCTCTAAAAAGCAATTTCACATCTATCATAATTTACTGATTACTTAGAAAAAATTTACAATCACATTGCCTGGTTGAATAATTCTGGAAATATATTACCCAAAGTTTTATATCAAAGATTTGCTGGTGATTTGTGAGAGTACACTGTATCATGGAGAGATAAAAGTCAACATTTTGAAAGTTGCACAATTATATTTTGGATGGTGTGTGTCCCTAAGTTCCTCCTCTACTTAGGCTTCCAAATAATGTGTCATATTATATTTGCTATGAAGTAATTCACACCAAGAGAATTAAAAGGTCTATTTTTGAACTGATGATATGATCCAAAAATAAAAGAAAAACACATTTTTAAACAAACAACATAGTTGAGTGTTCACACTAAATATGGGAATATTACTGATGACCTACCTATAAAGGAACATCATCTGGGTTTTTATTTCTTCTTTCAAATTCTACCTCCTTGTTTGTACCATTTTTTGGGGACCAATTCCAAAATTCATTAATTTTCTGTTCTAAGCACAGAAAAGCTGTCATATAATTCTGGTTAGGACATATTACCCTAGCACAATTATACAGGAGCCAGAATTTTTATGACTTATTTGTATTTTCAGAATCGTGGGAAGACTTGTAAGAAGCAGCTTCTAACCTTCTACTAACTGACTATAAAAACGAAATAAATTAGCCCTAGCTGATTTGGCTCAGTGGATAGAGTGTTGGCCTGCAGACCGAAGGGTCCTGGGTTCGATTCCAGTCAAGGGCTCCTCCCCAGCAGGGCACGTGCAGAAGGCAACCAATCAATGTGCTTCTCTCACATCAATATTTTTCTCTGTCTTTCCGTCTTTCTTCCACTCTCTCTAAAAATCCATGGAAAAATATCATCAGGTGAGGATTAAAAAATAAAAAATAAATAAATAAATTATATTTTTGGTCAACTTAAAATGACAAATGGGGAAATATCTGAGCTAAAAGCAATAATTTTTTAAACTCTGATTTCAAATATACAAGAGCCCAGGTCTTAGTTTCTAATATTCTGTACTCAAATGTGCCAGGGCTGCTCAGAGAAATGGCTGATTTTCAAGGCTGAGGAAGGGAAGGAATAAGATGAGCCTGGATCAGCTTCTTATAACAGAAAGTAAAACAAGCTTTTTTAAAAAATGATGGGGCCTTGTCAAAATAATATAGGAACAAGTCTGAAGGAGTACCTGTTGGTCAAATCCAGGATAATTTATGCATGAACACAAGTAAAATCATTAACTACATACTATCGAAGAGAAAAAGAAATTGGAACACATGAGTTTATATCTCAGACAGACAAGGTGAGAATGCTCTTTGCTTATAATAAAATATCAACTACTGACTGGTTAAAGGTATATGAAGTTAGAAAAACATTATTTTACAATTGTCATAATAAAAGTTGTCACAGGCAAGAATCACAACTAAATGCTAAATCTAGGGGGAGCATGATAAATGAGTAATAGAATATTTGCACAGTCTTATAGTGTCTTCTTAAAGTGCCTTGCTTATTAGTTACAGGCAAAAAAAATTAGCAACTATACAATAGAGATATCTGACAATCACTTGACCAGGTACCCAAAATTAACATCATCAATGGAGGCAGATAGATATTGTGTATTTCCAGATGTGTTCTCTTATAGCAGGGATGGGGAACGTCTGGCTTGTGGGCAGTATAAAGCTCACGAAATCATTTAGTCTGGCCCTGCTAAGGCAACTGCAGGTGAGATCTGAAATTCAATAAATCTAGGAGCTTTTTCATAGAGGCATACTAGTAAATGCATATTAAGTGAATGATGTTATCAATAGCCCAATGGCCCTTAGCAGAAAAAAGGTTCCCCACCCTACTTTACAAGGAATCCTTATAAGGAACATACTTAGTATCCCAAGTGTTGATAGTATTCCAACTGTATAACCTGAATCTAAAAATGAGAGACATCAGAAAAACACAAAACAATAAGCATTCTATCAAAAGGGGGCATGGGGACCTGCATTATTTTCAAATGTCAATGTCATACAAAACGAAATGCTGTGCAACTATTCTAGGTGAAAAGAGAAAAAAGAGAATTATATTAAATGCAATATATGATTTTAAACTGCATCCTGACTGGGGGACATAAAAAAGAGCAATAAAGGACACAAAACAAATGATAAAACTGAAATATGGATGGTGGGTTAGATAAAAGTATAATGATGTTAAATTTCCCAAGATTGATAACCATACTATGTCTATGTAAGAAATCATACTTATTCTATTAAAAATAATAAAAATATTATTTATGATAATAAAGAAATGGGGTAAAATATTAAAAACAGGTGAATATGGGTAAAGGATATATAGATGTTTGGAATATACTTTTAACTTTTCTGTTAGTTTAAAATTATTTTCATATTAAAAGTTTGAAAAATATCCAAGAATTCCTAGAACTCTTTACACCTGCAACATTGTCTGCTTTTTTCTTTACTAAGGTATAATTGAGAAAATTGTAAAATATTTAGTTGGTGATTTGATATACAGATACATTGTAAAAAGGATTTCCCCCACCGAGTTAACTAACACATCCATCACCTCACATATTTACCTTTGGTTATGAGAACATTTGTGAAGTACTCTCTTAGTAAACGTCAATTATACATGTTATCACTTGAGTCACCATATTTTATTACAGATCCTCAGACCATAATCTTCTTACAGCTGAAAGTTTCTACCCTTTTACCAACCTCTCCCTATTTCCCCAAATCCTCAGTCCCTGAGACCACCATTCTACTCTCTATTTCTATGAGTTTGACTTTTTTTTCCTTAGGAGTCTACATATAAATGATGCCATGTACAATCTGTCTTTCTCTGTCTGGTTTATTTCACTTAACATAATGCCCTCAAGTTCCATCCATATTGTCTTAAATAGCAGGATTTCCTTCTTTTTGTGGCTGAGTAATATTCCCATGCGTGCGTGTGTGTGTGTGTGTGTGTGTGTGTGTGTGTGCGCGTGTGTGTGTGTGTGTGTGTGTATGTGTGTAACATCATTATCCATTCAATTGCTTATAGACACTTAGGTTGTTTCCATGTCTTGGCTACTGTGAATAATGCTGCAATGAACATGGAAATACAGATATCTCTGTGATATCCTGTTTTCATTTCCTTTGGATATATAGTAATCAGAAATGAGACTGCTGAATCAGGAGGTTCTATTTGAAATTTTTGAGGGACCTCCATACTGTATTCCATAGTCATTGCACCAATTCACATTTTCTCCAAGAGCCTCACCAATACTTATCTCTTGTCTTTTTGATGAAAACTATTCTAAAAGATATTAGATGATATCTCATTGTAGTCCTGATTTGCAGTTCCCTGATAATATTGAACACCTTTTCATGTACCTGTTGCCATTTGTATTTTTGGGGGGGAAATGTCTAGCAAGGCTTTTGACAATTTTTTCATTGGATTTTTTTTGTTATTGTTGTATGAGTTCCTCATGTATTTTAGATATTAACCCTTTATCAGATAACTTGTAAATATTTGCTCCCATTCTGTAGGTTCCTTTTGATTTTGTTGGTTTCTTTTGCTGTGTAGAAGCTTTATAGTTTCATATAATAATCTCACTAATTTTTGCTTCTATTGACATTTGCTTTGGGTGTCAAATGTAAAAATTCATTGTGAAGACCTTCATCAAGGTTACCCTCAAGTTTTCTTTTAGCAGATATTTGGTTTCTTGTCTTAGATTCAAGTCTTTAATCCATTTTGAACTTATTGTTGTATATGGTGTAAGACAGGGATCCAGTTTTGTTCTTTTGCATGTGGCTGTCCAGTTTTCCCAATACCATCTACTGAATGGACTGTCCTGTCACCATTCTATATTCTTGGTCCCTTTGTCACAGATTAATTGACTATATAAGCATGTGCTTATTTCTGGAGTATTACTTTTCTGGCAGTTTATTTGGGGTAGGGGGGTCGGGGGGAGGTGGGTTAATAGTAAAGGAGAAAGGAGGGAGAACTTAAATAATCACAGCTAATTTCATTACACAATTCTAGAAAGTTGTGAAGAGACTCCCTCAAGAATAAGAAAATGCTGCATTCTCAGCACTGACTTAAATTCTAAAGATCAACATGGATAAAAATGAAAGGTCGCCTAAAAGAGGAAAAAGAGACTCTTGAGTAGGGAACACTCTTTCTTATTTAGACTGAATTGATCAAAATAGGAATTAGATTAGTCACCTGTTGGCAACATCCACCCAAACATTATTCAAGCTAGCGATGACTATAGTCATAGACTTCTAATTTTTCTTTCCTCATTGACAATAGAATCCTTCATTTCAAATATAAACCACGGATTATGTTAGTCTGACAGGTGTTAAATATTTGACATTAAATATTCCTTAGTCTGATTCCACAATCAAAATGCTTCTGATTTTGATACAGCTTCACACAAAGATCTGACAACAAGAAGAGAATGTGTTGATGATGTAGATAATACATATTTTGTTGTATCTAACCTTTTAACTTATCACTGTAAATTAATAAACTAGCATGCTGATTTTAATACATCAGTCTAATCAACTTGGATAATGTAATTCTGCATCATGAAAAGTGATTTGTCTCCCCTTATAGAAATCAGATTTCTACATCTAGAAAATTCTTATCTTGGAATTTAATTAAAGTAACCAAAACAACAAATGCTCCTTTGTGAGGCCATTTCAGAAAGAAAGCCAACCTTTTCCCGTGGTGATAATACTCATTCATTTGTATATAGTAGAAAGTACAGCAAATAATGCAAATTGACTCTCTCAATAACCTCCAAATTCTTTTATAATTACAAACTCTTCTTGTATTACAGAGCCTTGAAAGCAAATAACCATAAGAAAAATATTGTCCTTATTCCTTTTCAGAGGAGTGGGATTTGCATGCAATCTGACTTTCTCAAGGAATCTACCCGAATGAGACTTGAAGAAGAAATCAACAATTTGAGAACATGCTGCACATGGGAGGCTGGGTTTTTCAGGGCACCTATTATGAATATTATATTGCCTAATGCCCAACATCATAAGTGCCAAATGGTATAAGGTAGGGCAAGTGTGGTTTCTACTACAACAGCCCCAAGCTAGGCAGTTCCTAGTACCCAGAATTCGTTTCTTGTTTACTCTTCAGCCATGAAATTACATAAGCTGCCCAATAATTGTCATAAATCCTTTCTTGCATAGAGGAAGTATATCCAGTTGCCTCAAACTAAGAACTCCAATTAATATACTGAAAAATCAAGTATTTTCAATTTCTACAGTTGTAGCTTATAAATTTCAGTTCCCCCATCTTGCTACTACCACCACTAATCGTAATGAGATATTAGTATTTACTTAGGTGCTTCAAAAATAATATCAAGAATTGTGATAAGTGATCTATAAACATTCTGATTAAATACTCTATATATATTCTGTGAAAGATCCCCTCAGAAAAAGGACTGACAAGGAAAATGGCAAGTTCAACATGAGAGGATACAAAAATTTTTTTCTTAAATTTTGTTTTATTGCTTAAAGTATTACAAAGAGTATTACATATGACTCCTTTTTTTTCCCCCCTTGACCTACCCCCCAGTGTCTTGTGTCCATTGGTTATGCTTATATGCATGCATACAAGTCCTGCGGTTGATCTCTTACCCCCCCCCCCTCCCCCCGCCGCCAACCCTCCCCGGCCTTCACACTGTAGTTTGACAGTCTGTTCGATGCTGCTCTGCCTCTGTATCTATTATTGTTCATCAGTTTATAATGGTCTTTATTATCCATAAATGAGTGAGATCATGTGGTATTTTTCTTTCACTGACTGGCTTATTTCACTTAGCATACTGCTCTCCAGTTCCATCCATGCTGTTGCAA
>NW_005366171.1:2528161-2530300 GCF_000412655.1 Myotis brandtii
ATTCCTAGGTATCTTAATTTTTTTGGTGTGATGGTAAATGGGATTGCTTTTTTAGTCTCTCTTTCTGTAAGTTCACTATTGGTGTATAGAAATGCCATAGATTTCTTGGATACAAAACTTCTTAAACAAATTCACACATATGCTGTTCTTAGAAGCATTCAGATGATGATTTTTATTTTAAAAGAGAACAATTAAACTTGGATGTAATTGTTGTTGTTGCTTTCAACAGTATAGTAACGCATTCTTTTTAAAGTAGCCCACAGAACTCAAGCTGTCAGTTCTAACAAATATGGCATAAACAAAATCCTAAATGTAGTCCTTTTGACTATACTTTGGCTAGAAAAGTTGTCATACCTGAAGATTGATCTCCGCCTCATAGAAGGTTAGGCACGAGCAGTAATGTCGATCTGAGTCAATATCTGTCAGGACCACCACAAAAAACGTTGGCTGCTTCCTCTCTCTGGACAGCTGCCACCCACTGGGCTGACAAAACTAAATGGGATAAAAAAATATTGTCACATTTTAAAAGTACTATGAAAATTTATTATTTACAAATCTCTGAGAAATGTTAAATATCCCCAAATTTTTAAAAATTTCCAGCTGATGTGACAATACCTCAACCAATATAAAAATTGAAAATGTACAGAATCATTATGTAAAATACCTTCACTAATGTGCACTTACATTTTTTGAGGACAGCCTAGATTTTTCCACAGATGCTACTCAGACCTAGGTTGGCACACATAGAAACATAGCACCAAAATGAGAGACCTTCCCCCATTACAACAGATCATAAAGTTGAAGATAAAATGCCAAGTCTCTGTCACTGATGGAAAACAGAATTATTTTCAAATGTCTTCATTAACCTTAAGCGACTTCAATTCAGTGCAATAAAAGAGATATCTTGTTCATCAAGACAGACCACATTCTGGGCTATAAAATACCCTTTAACATATTAAAAAGAATAGAAATTATACAATGTACACTCTCAGACCACAGTAGAATTAAATTCGAAATCAGTAACAGAAAGATAGCTGAGAAATCTCAAAATATTTGGAGATTAAAGAACACACTCCTAAATAACACATGGATAAAAGCAACATCTCAGAAGAAATTTTAAAATATTTTGAACCAAATGAAAATAAAAATACAACTTATCAACATTTGTGGGCTTCAGTAAAAGCAGTGCTTAGAGGGAAATTTATAGCATTGAATGCATATATTAAAAAAGAAAATTAATCTAAAATCAGTAATCTAAGATTCTATCTTAGGAAACTAGAAAAAAGAGCAAGTTAAACCCAAAGTAAGCACAAAGAAATTTATTTTAACTAGAGCAGAAATTAATGAAATAGACAACAGAAATACAAAAGAGAAAAATCAATAAAACCTATAGCTGGTTCTTTGAAAAGATCGATAAAATTGACCAGACACTAGCCAGGCTAAGAAAAAGAGTAGATACAAATTACTACCATCAGAAATGATCCCATGAATATTTTTAAAAAATAGTAAAGGAATATTATGCATAACCTCATGCCCACAAATTTGATAACCTAGATGAAAGACATAATCTGATCAAATTTACAAAAGAAGAAATAGATAATCTGAAAAAGCCAATATCTATTTTTTTAAATGATTCAATAATTAATAACCATCTAAGACAAAGTATCAGGCCCAAATGGGTTTACTGATAAATCTACTAAATATCTGAGGAAGAAATTAGACCACTCCATACAAACTCTTCCAGAAGATAGAAGCAAGGAAAATACCATTCTAACTCATTCTATGAATCCAGCATTACCCTAAATACAAATACCAGGAAAATAAATTACAAGAAAAAACAACAGACCAATATTTCTCATGAACATAGATCAAAAATCTTCAAAATACTTGTAAGTCAAATCCAACACTGAAAAAATTACATACCACAACCAAGTAGGATTTATTCTAGGTGTGTAAGGTGGTTCAATATTTAAAAATCAACTGTCTAGCCTTCCCAGTGTGGCTCAACCTAACTTGAGCATCAACCTATGAACCAGGAGGTCAGGGCACATGCCTGGGTTGTAGGCTCAGTCCCCAGTAGGGGCATGAAAGAGGTGGCTGATCGATGATTCTCTCTCATCACTGATGATTCTGCCTCTT
>NW_005366171.1:2530701-2531649 GCF_000412655.1 Myotis brandtii
TTTGATTCCAGTCAAGGGCATGTACCTTGGTTGCGGGCACATCCCCAGTGGGGGGTGTGCAGGAGGCAGCTGATCAATGTTTCTCTCTCATTGATGTTTCTAACTCTCCCTTCCTCTCTGTAAAAATCAATAAAATGTATTTAAATAAATAAATAAAAACCAACTAATCATATCAAGAAGCTAACCCCCTCCAAGCACATGATCACATCAATAGATGCAGAAAAAGCATCTAAAAAATTCAACACCTATTAATGACAGAAACTCTCAGCACACTAAGAATATGGGGACGTTTCTTAACTTTAATGTGCAGATTACAAAGAAGGAAATGTAACTATCTTTGTTCTCAGGTGACATGATTATATGTGTAGAAAATCTGAAAAGGTCAACAAAAAGTAATTAACATGGAAGTAATAAGCAATTATAGCAAGGTTCCAGTTCACAAGGTTAATATACAAAAGTCAACTGCTTTCCTACATACCCAACAATGAACAAGTGTTATTTGAAATTAAAAAAATGCGTCCTGGCTGGCTTGGTTCAGTGGATAGTGTTGGCCTGCGGACTGAATGTTCTCAGCTTCGATTCCAGTCAAGGGCACATGCCTGGGTTTCAGGCTTGATCCCCAGTGTGGGGCGTGCAGGAGGCAGCCAATCAATGGTTCGCTCTCATCATTGATGTTTCTATCTCTCTCTCTCTCTCCCTCTCCCTTCCTCTCTGAAATCAATAAAAATATATTTTAAAAAATACAATACTAGCCCTAACTGGTTTGGCCCAGTGGATAGAGCGTCGGCCTGCAGACTGAAGGGTCCCAGGTTCGATTCCAGTCAAGGGCATGTACCTTGGTTGCGGGCACATCCCCAGTAGGGGGTGTGCAGGAGGCAGCTGATCGATGTTTCTAACTCTCTATCCCTCTCCCTTCCTCTCTGTAAAAAATCAATAAAATATATTTTT
>NW_005366171.1:2531738-2536559 GCF_000412655.1 Myotis brandtii
GATGTTTCTACTCTATCCTTCTCCCTTCCTCTCTGTAAAAAATCAATAAAATATATTTTTAAAAAATACAATACTGTTTATATTAGCACCCCCTTAAAATAAAATGAAAAACATTAGCACCTCAAGAAATAAAATATAAATCTAACAAAATAAAGAAAAGATCTATATGTGGAAAACTAAAAAACTCTGATTAAAAAAAAAAGAACTAATTAGAGAGAGTCCATGTTCATGGATAGGAACACAATATTGTCAAATGCAATCCCAAAACAAAATCCCAGGAAGTCATTTTATGGGTATTGTCAACCTGATTTTAAAGCTTACAGGGAGAAGCAAAAGACCCAGGTGGCCAACACAATCCTGAAAGAAGAGAACAAAGTCAGAAGAATGGCACTATCCAACTTCAAGACTTACTATAAAGCTACAATAAGTAAAGCTGTGTAGTATTAGTGAAAAAAAGGAGACAAATAAATCAATCACACAGAATCAAGAGCCCAGAAACAAACCATACAAATACAATCAACCAAACTCGATAAAGAAACAAAGACAATGCAGTGGAGAAAAGATAGTCTCTTCAACAAATGGTGCTGGACCAACTAGATATTTATATACAAGAAAATAAATCTAGACACAGACTTTACACCCTTCACAAAAATTAACTCAAAGTGTATCACCAAAATGTAAAATGCAAAACTATAAAACTCCTAGCAGATAACACAGGAGAAAATCTAGATGACTCTGTTCAAATGACTTTTTAGATATGACACCAAAAGCATGAACGATGAAATCATCATTGATAAGCTAGACTTCATTAAAATTACAAACTTATGCTCTGAGAAAGAAACTGTCAAGAAAACAAGACAAGCCAAGGACTTAAAGAAAATATTTGCAATAGACATATATGGTAATGTATTATCATTTAAAATATACAAAGAATTCTTAAAACTCAATAATAAGAAAATGAACAACCCAATTTTTAAAAAGGGTAAAAACTGAACAGACACCTCACCAAAGAAGATTTATAGAAGGCAATAAGCATATGAAAAGATGTCCAACACCATATGTCATTAAGAAATTGTAAATAAAAGCAAAATACTACTACACACTTATGGTAATGGCTAAAATCCAAAACACTGACAATACTAAATTGTCAAGGATGTGAAGCAACAGGAACCGGAAAAATAAACTGTGGCACATCCACACAAATAATATTCAACATTAAAAAGAAATAAACTATCAAGCCACAGAAGGCATGGAGAAACCTTAAATGCATATTACTAAGTGAAAGACACCAATTCAAAAAGGCTACATATGGTATGATTTCAACTATATGACATCATGGAAAATGCAAAATTATGGAGACATTAAAAATATTAGTATTTGCCTGGGGGTGGGTGGGTAGAGAATAGATAGGACACAGGACTTTTAGGGCAGTGAAACTATTTTGTATGATTCTGTAATAGTGGATACAACACAAGAGTGAATTCTAATGTAAACTATGGACTTTGGTGATAATGATGTATCAAATCAATGTAGATTCATCCATCGACTGTAACAAATATACACCACTGTGTGGGGAATATTGACAGTGTGGCAAATTTACATATGCAAAGTGCTCAGTCAGAATAGCCTCTGGCATATAATTCAATGAAGTAAATGTTAGATTACTATGATTATTACCTCCTTGGTTCCAATCTCTGTTTCTATCTTCATATCTATAAAACTTGCTCATTCTGTATCAAATTTTTCCAAAACCTGTCTCTCCTTTTATCCTCATTTACTCAATCTAGAAAGACATCCAAAAGGTGAAATTTGGATGATTTCCTACATTTGGAGAGAGATGTTAATCACATTCACAACTTCTCTGCAGAATGAAAAATTCTACTAGACCAATAGATTTTAATGTAACAACGTATAAGAAGTTCACTGATGTGTTTACAGATTCCACACTGCAACTAACCTTTAAGAAATGACTTAAATTTTGGTGTGGTATTCAAATAAGAGTTTCCATAATTATCTGAAAAGGTTATTAAAATACTCCTCCTCTCTTTCCAAGTACATATTTGTGAGACCTGATTTTCTTCATATACTTTAACCAAAACAAAATACGGCAAGAGCTTGAAAACAGGAGCAGGTATAAGAAGCCAGCTAGCTGTCTTTTATTAAGCCAGTATTAATGATATTTACAAAAATATATAACAATAGCACTCTTCTCTCTCTTTTTTGTTTTGAAAATTATAGTTTTTTTCATAAAAATATGCTATTTAATATGCAATGGCTTATTATTATTTTTAAATGAATAAATAAATTGCTTTACATTTTTCTAGTTATAATTTCTAATACATAAATGAATAGATAAAACTACATGAACAAAACTCCTTGAGGATCATCAATAAGCTGAGAGACCCAAAAGTAAGAGACCTGTTATTCTAGTGAAATGTGTGTTAACATGTAACTAGCCTTGGCTTAAACTATGTGATAGCAGAAAGGGATAAGCCTGGTAGAACTGGGAAGTTTTATCAGGTTACAACAAAACCCAGAAGTTTCTTTCAAAATCTTCTTTCTCTCAACAAATGTCTTTCCTGAATTAAATATATTTTTCTAAAATAAGTTTCAATCAGTTTCAAAATCAGGAAACAGGTGTCTGTGCTTGGGTTGTAAAATAATATAATGACTTATACAGCCTGCATCATCAAGTCACCTGTACAACCAAAAACTTCTGATACAAAGTGAATCAACTCTGTAAATTAATAGCAAATAACCTTATTCTCTTAGAGGTCATCATTAATTCTTATTAGCTGCTCATCAGGCTTTGAAAATGGTATAAAAGGTATTTCACAAAATTTAAATGAAACTATGTAGGTTTTCAATAAGGATGAAAATAAATCTCTCTATGTTAGTTCCACCAATTCTATCAAATATACAGACTTCTCAAATCAAGGGTACCAGTCACAGAGAGTTCACAAATAAAATTTCTTTTATAAGCACACAGATCTATCACTTAGAAAGTAATCAGATATTTTGCTGCTTAAAACTGGAAAAAGCAACTCTTAATGTACTCGATTTTCTAAAATGGTTTACACAAACACAAAATATAATTAAAAATTACAGAATAGCCAAAAATGCCCATAGCAATTTTGTGACAAATTTAAAAGATCTCTTAAACATAAAATATTATAGAAGGTTCTCTGGGTAACAGTCACTCTTAACATTTCTGAAGACCTTCATCTACATCTATAAATTTACAGTTTACTGAAACACATTTTATTGTCCAATTTTTATGTAAAAATTAAAGGTGTCCCTTGTTTATAAAAATGCCTATAGGAATATTCCCTCTTCTAGTAGAAAATAATAAACACATAACATCCACAAGGAGAGTATGAGTCGTCTCATATCCCTTATTGTTGGTAGAGACAGTAAGACCTCCTTAGTTACTTAAGTGGCCTCATTTTCCTAAGTTTACAATATAACAGGGATTCTTTTAAATTCTGATTTTTTAAAAAAGTCTAACAGTAAAACTTTTGGGAAATTCCACGGATCATTTTTCAGATTCAGTAAGTACTTCTTCAAAACTAAACTTAATGTGACCACAACTAAGATAGTAATGGTAATTCATGGTAAGCTTGGTCAGATATTTTTCACTAAATTTTTCACAAAGAGGCTGTCAAAATAGTCGTCAGCTAGACACTGGTTACATGAGATACCTTATTTGATACTTAAATTACAGTTTTATAAAGGAATTTTTTTATACTCTACACAAAAGTATGATTGGAATCATATTCCATAGGAAATTTTGATGCTGTGTTCTCAAATGAGAATATTAATACAAATATCCAGAAAATAAATGATAGCTCTTAAAATTGAGTCTACACAAAGGTTTCTCAAAGGATGAAAATGTCAGTTAAATGTCTACCTTTCAATTCACTGTATCATAAGATTAAGTAATAACAGAATTTAGGGTATCAGGAGATGTTCTCACTATTTAATGAGATGTACTCCTCATAGGATTTAGACTTGAAATATAAAAATGCTAGCTGATTAAACCATTTCAAATCTTAACTAAAAGTATGCTGAGGAAGTAATAAACAATGAGGGAGTGGACACAACAACTCTTGAACCTGAGCTCAAGTCACATTTCTGACAGGAATGTAAGAGAATGTTTAGACAGCTGGAAACAGAGTAGTCACTAAAAGATAGTAAGCAGAATGATAAGCATTAAACAAACAGGATAAAAACAGGATTTTGCGCTCCCCAGTGTCTTCGTTGGCAAACGGGGGAAAAAATGCTATCACAGGTGCAAAAGTGTTTAGAATTGACTGTCATAACTGACTGGCCTACACTTTGCCCTCCTTTTCAAGTCACTGAGGAAATACATCTATTTGGAGTGATATTATCTGTGAACACGATGGCAAATAAGATTGTTTTCAAACATACATGTGTCTGTGCAACAACTTCTGTTTATGACTACTCCCATCTACCTGAATCTCATCATTTCACACAGAACAGGCTCATAAAAATTTTACAGCATATCTGGGAACAGTCAATATGGAGATTCCTTTTCAGGATGTTATCTGTCTTTGTTCAGTTCCAGTTTTCTGTAAGGCCTTGGCATACCCTGGAAACAAATGATACTTCAAGTTTGCAACGTTAGAACTGACAGACACTGCTAGACTCCACACATTAATGCATTACAAATACCAACACTGTTTACTTGCTTGTTTCTTTAGTTGTCCAAATGTATGAAAAAAGATCATCTGCCAAATAGGCCACTCATCTGCAAACAAACATCTACTATTCCATCAAATTTATAAAACACATTTTATA
>NW_005366171.1:2537045-2551344 GCF_000412655.1 Myotis brandtii
TATGTACACACACACACACACACACACATATCCTACAAGATTCATTTACAAATGATGAAACCAATGCTATGAGATGTTAATATCATATAGCTAGTATGTAACAAAGACAGGACTAAAATTCAAGTCTATATCTCTAGGAACTATCTTTTCACTGAATTATCTTTACCAATCACCTTATGGATATTATTTTATATTAATATAAATTCATGGTGGACAAATTTTAAAAGAAAAATGAAATAAAAACTAAGTTCTTTTTTTTCTAAAAACTAAGTTCTTTAACATGCAACCTTTCCTTGCAGCATTTATTTCTGAATGTATGTAATATTTATATAAAAGGGAACGTACATATAGTTACGAGTTCTGTTTTTCTCCACCTTCTATAATGTCTACATTTTCTCATTTACTTTCCTATTTTGAAGAAAATTATTTTTGAGGACCAATATTATAATATCATATAGTTATACAAAAGTATCATAACTTAGCCAATCCCTTATTGCTGGTTGAGTAAGGTGTTTATAGTTTTTAAAATAACTAATGCCGGGTCAATCATGGCATTTTATAAATATTTCCAGGCATATCTCATTATTTTCATAGGGAAGGAGAACTGGTTTTGTAAAGCACAACCAAAATGAGCACAAAATGTTTAATTAGCCTTGAATTCCTTTTAAAGGTTAGGCAACTCCTAAGTTATTTTGTTTTGCTGATAGATTTCTAAAGAGGACAGAAAAGAAGTGACAACAAAGAACTATTATTGTGAGAAATATTCTGACCAAAGAAGAACTAATTTGTAAAATAAAGTAATAGAAACATTAGGAGACTAAAATCTGTTGCCAAGCCAGGCCATGGCAATGTCAGGTGTGTGCTGACATTACCATATACATATATTTTTCAAAAGTTCAGAGAAAACATGGTGGTCATAAGCCTTTGGAAGAGAAGCCAATTTAAGATTTGGGAAACTTTCCAATATTCTGTTGCCATAAAATAAAGTTATTATATATATGCCTATTTTTAGTGGACAGGGTTTTGATGAAGTATACTTTAAAAAAGACTATCCAAGACAATTTGCTTTAAATGAAGCTTAATTTAAATGGGTCATCTATATTGCTTTTTTTTTACAATCAGATATTTTATTACAACTACAGAACATTATATTATCCTCATCAGTACAATAAAACTTTTACTATGCATTGTATGCCTAGAGAATCCAAGCAAATGGTCGTTAGTTATGTAGGCAGATATCTATATAATAAAAGTCTAAGTGACCGTTACAGCAGGACAACCAGAATGACTGATCACTATGATGCGCACTGACCACCAGGGGGCAAACGCTCAATGCAGGAGCTGCCCCCTGGGGGTCAGTGCGCTCCCACAGGGGGCGCGCTGCTCAGGCAGAAGCCGGGCTCACGGCTGATGAGCACAGTGGTGGTGGCGGGAGCCTTTCCTGCCTCTGTGGCAGTGCTAAGGAGCAGCAAGTAGAGCGGTGAGGAGTAGCAAGCAGGCAGGCAGTAAGAAGCAAGGGGTCCCAGACTATAAGAGGGATGTCTGACTGCTGGCTTAAGCCCGATCCCCGTGGGCCTAAGCCAGCAGGCAGACATCCCCCGAGGGATCTTGGACTGCGAGAGGGCGCAGGTCGGGCTGAGGGGACTTCCTCCCCCAATGCACGAATGTCATGCACTGGGCCTCTAGTAATAACATAAAAACAAATGGTTTTCTTTGATAACAGCAATAAGTAATTAGAAATAAAAGATCCTATTTATAATTTTAACACATTCTCAAGGCCCGAGGATGAGCTAACCTACCTCTCCACTTTTCATATTTTGGCATATCAAGTCTCATGAAGAGCTTTAGACATAAGGCTTTAAATATAAGATTTCAAGAAGTAAACTCTAAAGAGAAAAGTGAGCATTTGGAATAGTTTCTTCTAACATTCAAGTTTTAAAGAATTACAACTACACATGATTCACAGATTTAAAACAATTTCAAGATGAAACACATAAAAGAAAATTTATTCATGACTTCTAGTTAAGCATGGCATATGAAACAAATGTGCATACCTCCAAGACCTCCTGAAAACCCTCCAAAAATTACAACAAAAACAATACAAACAGCAAAGGAGTAAGAAACGAGGTAACAACAGGTTTAAAATGTTAAGATTTTGGAAGCAGAAAACAGGTTTACACTATAATTCCTTGAAGAGATAAGGAATGAGAGATACCAGGTATGTAAGAATATCACCAAATCTGAAGGAAAGATCAATTTAACAAACAAAAAAGGAACTCCATAGCCATAAAGACAATGCAAGGAAAAGCAGAGAACTTGAAACACAGAAAAATGAAGGATTCAATATCATTGAAAAGAGCAGTTTATATATCAAAGGGCATTTATAGAACAAAGGAGAAGTAATAAAAAATTTTTAAATAATAATAAATAAATGAACTGAAACACTGTTCCATTAGGTGCCCAAAAGAGACAAAAAAAAAAAAGAAAGAAAGAAAGAAAGAAAGAAAGAAAGAAAGAAAGAAAGAAAGAAAGAAAGAAAGAAAAAAAGAAAAGAAAAGAAAAAAAGAGAAAGAAAGAAAGAAAGAAAGAAAGAAAGAAAGAAAGAAAGAAAGAAAGAAAGAAAGAAAGAAAGAAAAGAAAGAAAGAAAGAAAGGAAAATGGTAGAGAAATTAGAGGGGGAAAAAAGGTCGCTGCAGGAGAGTTTTAATTCAGTTCACAGGTAACAGGAAATTCAAAAAGAGTACATATAAAAATTTATAAAAGAAATAACACCACCCTCTTCTCCCCCAAAAGGCTTAGAACCTTCAAATGGGACTAAACTTCCATTATGTCCAGCATAGTGAATTAATGTTTTTTTAAAACCCATTAATTTTAGCACATCATCATGACATTTCAGAAAATGAAAAATAAAGAGAAGATCCTAAATGTTTCCAAAAGAGAAAAAATAGGCATTATACAATGAATCAAAAAATCAAAAGAGTAATTGAAATCTATTAATATTAACAGATATAATCAGTAAATAAAATAAATTCCATAACTTAAAAAATATAATTCATTATATCTATTCTTAATTAAATAATATAATATCACTGATATTATTTACTGGACATATTAGCGAAAGCAAATACACAGGAGCAAGAAATTGAAGATAAAAAATTGGAAGGTATAATTCTTATTTGCCAATGATGTTTGGATAACCTGGAAAAGGACTGACTAAAAAAACTGCTATAAGCAACAGGAGAATACAACAAGGTAATAAAATATAAAATTAATATATAGAGATGCTTTCACTTTGGAATATCACTTTTATCCTGCATACTGAAACACCTTAACAAGCTGGACAAAATGTACGAAATAATGGTTTGCAAGATACTGAATAACAGGCAATGAAGAACAAAGACCCCTGAAAGGCAGAAAACAAACCATGTGAGCTATACCACTGGCCCTGCTTCTTGCTTTGAGAGAAAATTTACAGGCCATGGTGTAGGGAGGAGAAACAGAGGCAGAGTTTAGAGGACTCCCTAAATAAGGAGACACAGTAAAGACTCTTTGCAGATTGAGGCAGCTAGAGTTCTTAGAACAGAACACCAGAAACAAGGGAGCTGCATAGAGAAAAAACGTGGGAAATCTACAAAGGGTTCCTCTCAAGAATTCAGCATGGTATTGATCAGGACATGTGTGTGAGGAAAACACCTAAGGCTGGCCAAAGAGCTATCTGAAAAGATTAAACAGTGCTCATTGCTTAAGCATGGCTGAGAAAAGTGCCTATTTCCACAATCCAGAATAAAAAATTTAATAATTCACAGGGTACTGAATAGAGTACACAGAAAGGTCTTATGTGAATAGTGGGAATAATTAGCCCTAGACTGGATTTGCTCTGAACTCACATAACAGTTCATAACAGCAAGATCCAAAGAGATTGAATTGTTAACAAGTAACTTAACTGCATCTCAGAAGTTCAAGATTTATAGGAATACAAAATATCCACCATACGATAAGATAAAATACATGATATTGATCATTCTATTAAAGATTAACAGGCATGCAAAGAAATAGGAAAAGACAACCCATAATGAGAATAATCAATCAAAACAGACCTAGAATAACAGAAATGCTAGGATGAGCAGAAAAAGACATGGAAAGAATTACTATAACTGATTCCCATATGTTGAAAAAGTTAAATAGAGACATGAAAACAGCAAAGACTCAAATCAAACTTCTAAAGAGGAAAACTACAATGTATAAAGATATAAAATACTTAATGGGATGGACAAAAATAACATTGCAGCATGGGCTTTATAGTAAATATAAAAGTAAAATGTATGTCAATAATAGTACAAAGTTAGGAGGGGTAAATGCAGAGAACAGTAGTACTGCATAGTTCATATACTATAAGGAAGGTGGTATAGTATCTCTTGAAGGCAGAGTGTGGTAAGTTGAGCACAGCATAAGTTAAAGATGTATAAGCCCGAAAAATGACAAAAGAGTTAAAGCCAATAAGCCAACAAAGGAAATAAAGTGGAATAATCAATAAAAATACTTGATTAAATCTAGAAGAAAAAAAACATAAAGGGGAAGAAAAGACCAATGAAGCAAAATAATAAACTCAAGCCTAACCATATTAATAATCACATTAATGGCTGAGATAATGAGAATGGATAAAAAGGCAAGACCTAACTATATGCTGCCTACAAGAAACACTTTAAATACAAAGACCTGAAGAAGTTTTTAAAAAAAGGATGAAAAACAGATATCCTATGCTAATATTTCCAAAAGAAAGCTGGGTGCTATGTTAATATCAATGTAGAGAGCAAAAAGTGTTAGAACAAAAAAAGAGCATTTTAAATGATAATATGGGTCAATGCATCAATAAACAAATAGTTATGCCCCTAATGAATATATAAACAAATCTGAGAGAAGTGCAGGAAAAAATAAACTAATTTATTCTATTTTAGTTCAAAATCTCTCTTTCAATAAATAATAGAACAAGTAGACAAAATAGTAAGGATGTGGAAGACTGAACAATACCATCAACCAACTTAATGTAATTGATGTTTATAGAACACTACACTACAGCAGCAGGACACGCATTCTTTTCTACCACACTTAGGAGAGGGAGAAGGAGGGGGAGGGGGAGGGGATGGGGAGGAGGAGAGGAAACTAACTCTGAAAACTGAGAAGACACAAATTGCCTATATCTGGAATGACAGAGATGCCATCACTAAAGAGTCTACAAATACTAAAAGGGTCACAAGGGAATATTATGAATAAATTTTTGAAAATAAACTTGACAATTAGATGAATCAGACAAATTCTCTGAAAGACCCAAACTACCCAAGCTCACTCATGAAGAAACAGCCAAAAAAAACCTATATTTATCAACAAAATTGAAATTGTAGTTAAAAACCTTCCCATGAAGAAAACTACAGTCCCAGATGGCTTGCTTCATTGGTGAATTCTACTGAACATTTAAGGAATCAATAAAAATAGCAATTCTGCACAAAATCTTTCAAAAACTTGAAAAGGACAGAATACTTCCCAACTCATTCTATGAGACCTGCATTACCATGATACCAAAACCTCTCAAAGGCATTATAAGAAAACTATCCCTTAGGAAAATAGTTACAAAAATTATTTTAAAAATATTTTTTAGCAACCTGAATCCAACAATATAGTACAAGGCAAATACATAATGACCAAGTGGGAGCTATCCCAACAATACAGGTTGGTTTATATTTGGGAAGCAACTGATGTAATTCAACATCTTAACATGTTTGCAATAAGAAAATATAACAAACTAAAAAATGAAAATGAAAGAATCATTTCAATAGAAGCAGAAAATGCATTTGACAAAATTCAGCATCACTTCTGTTATAAATACAGAACATGCTAGAAATAAGCTCATTGCCCTTTGAAGAGTTAGAAATACTCATATGTAATGACTTTTAATTAAAAATGAAAATTTTAAATAGTCATAAGAATTCCTCTTTTTTAAAAATAAATGCAAAAGTTAATTCTTGAATAGAAGAAATAAGATGAGTTCCAATTCCTCTTCCTTTCTGGTTTATAAACATTGGAATTTTACTAATTTTCTGGATAATAAATGAAAGCACTGTTATCATTTGGGGCTTTTCCACTTATAGTTCCATTACCATAATCTCAAAAGAGCAAAGAACCCATGGAATCTTGATTTCAACTAACTTCTTAAAAGGCCTATACATAATATGACTGATATTACGTAAAATTTAACCTTGAGAAGTTACAGTGTAACATTAATTTGCATTCTTGTTCTTTAAAGTGCTTCATAATTGTCCAAGGAAGAAGGTAAACATGAGAGTTACTGGTTTTCTACTTAAAGAAAACAGAATTCAAGGGTCTGCTATTCCCTAAACACAGCTTCATCTAAAGAGCAAAAGGAGATGAACGATACCAGAGGTATTATTATTATTTTTAAAGAAAAAGTTTACAAACAAAGGGGAAAAAGCAGGTATCACCTACCCAAGGAAAAAGGACTTATTAGAAGGTCTGAACAGGAAAAAAACAGCACAGGATGAAAACTTTGATGACATAAAATTACATACTATACCCTGGCTGAGTAGCTCAGTTGGTTAGAGCATCACCCTGGAACACCAAGGTTGCAGGTCCCATCCTTGGTCAGGGCACATGCAAGAATCAACCAATGAATGCACAAATTTTCTCTCTCTCTCTCTCTCTCTCTCTCTCTCTCTCTCTCTCAAGAAATCAAAGAAGACCTAAAATAATGAAGACATACAATGTAAGAAGACTCATCATATTAACAATGTCAATTTTTACCAAAATGACCTATAGATTTAATACAATATCAATCAAAGTCCAAGCAGAGCTTTTTTTGTAGATGTAGATAAGCTCATTCTTAAACATTACATGGTAGGACAAAAGTACCAGAATAGCTAAAAGAATTTTGCAAAAGAAAATTAAGTTGGAGGAATCACCCTACTAAATTTCACTTACTATAAATCTACAGTAATCAAGAGAGTATAGTATTGGTGAACATACACAGAGGTCAGTGGAACAGAACAGACGGTCCAGAAATAAAGCCACATAAATATGGCCATCCAATCTTTGACATTAGTGCAAAAGCAGTTCAGTTGAGAAAGAAAAGTTATCAACAAATGGTGTTGAGACAACAGGTCATTTATATGCATTAAAAGAAAAATTAATCTCAATCTAAATTTCATATCTTATACAAGATTAACTCCAAATAGATCACAGATCTAAATATAAAGCACAAAACCATAAAACTCTGCAGAATAAAATATAAGAGAATATCTTCATGACCTGAGGTTAGACAAACTCTTACAATAACATCAAAAGCAGGATCCATTAAGAAGAATAAATTAAGACTTTATTACACTTTTAAAACTTTGCCTCTAAGAAAGACACTGTTAAAATGAAAACCCAAGTCTTCAAAATATATAAAGAATTCTCAAACTCAACAGTAAAAATACAAACAATCTCATTAGAAAATGTGCAAGACTTTGAATTCACATTTCTCCAAAAAAGATACAAGTTACCGGAAATACATTAGTCGTTAGAGAAATGCAAGTAAAATACACAGTGAGACAGTACTTCACATCCATTAGGATTGGTGTAATCGAAAGACTCATAAAAGTGTTGGAAGGATGTGGAGAAACTGGAGCCCTCAGACACTGCTTGTGAGAATGTAAAATAGTGTTGCCGCTTTTGAAAAACAATCTGGCAGTTAAACATAGAGCCACCACATGACCCACTATATTCCTAGGTATATACCAAAGAGAAATGGAAACGAGCCCACACAAAAAAACTTGTGTATGAATGTTCACAGCACGTTATTCATAACAGTAAAAAAATTGAAACAATCCAAATGTCTTTCAATAGATGAATGGATAAACTATCATACAACCACATAATGGAATACTAAGTAATAAAAAGGATAAACTACTGATACCAGTACATTCAACAACTTGGATGAATCTCAAATACATTACACTAATTGAAAGAAAATAGAACCAAACAGTTATATACTGTATGATTCCATTTATACTGCACTCTCCAAAAGATAAAACTACAGTAATGAAGAACAATATCAGTGGTTGCCAAGGGTTACGAGTGGTGGGGGGCTTGATAATAAAGGGAGAGCATGAGGGAGTTGGCTGGAGTGATGTAACTGTCCTGAACCTGGATGTTTAATGGTGGTTACAAGGATCTTCTAAATAGTCAATTTTACGGTCAATAATTTAAACAATAAAAACTTATCTATATATATAAACCCTAATATGCAAATAGACTGAATGGCGGAACAACTGAACAACCAGTCCCCGAACAACCAGTCGCTATGACGTGCGCTGACCATCAGGGCGTGCGCGCAGAACATGGCAGGCAGCAGAGTGCTGAACATAGTAGGTGTCGGCCACAGCAGAATGGTGGACCAAGGTGGGACACTGGTCACTGTCATCAGGACGAGCCTCTGGTGGTTACTGAAAATTCTTTGCTCCTGCGCGCTGCGGTCCTGCCTGGCACTCGCACCTGCTGCTGGCGTTGGCCCCCCTCACACCCGCTGCCAGATACAGAGCTGCTACTCGCACCTGTGCTGGCACTTGGCACCGTCAGCAGGTGCGAGCAGCGGCTGCTGGCTTGATCTCCCCTGAGGGCTCCTCCACCTCCCCTTGCTCCTGAGGGGTTATCAGGGCAGCAACTGCCACTCACACCTGCTGACGGCGCCAGCCCCGCTTACACCCACTGCTGGTGCCAACCCCAATCGCTCTGCACCATCAGCGGGTGCAAGCAGGTTGGCACCATCAGTGCGTGGGAGCTGCAGTGGCGGGAGCGGGGCTGCCGGCAGACACGAACCAGGGCTGTGGTGGGAGGGGCCAGGCGGGGCATGGAGGATTGGCCAAGACCCGCCCCTGTGCCCACTGCAGCCTCGCGGCCCACAGTTCTTTTCAAGGTGCACGAATTCGTGCACTGGGCCCTTAGTCATAGAATAACAGACAAAATTCTATTAATCCCAGCAGCTTCCTATGAGTAGTAAAACAATGAACATGGCCAAATTGGAGTGGTTAAGGCCAAATAAACAGAATTTTTTAGGGGTTTTTGATTACTTAGGGGGGAAAAAGTGGGTGTCAAGTGTGGCACAATTGATGTTATGATTTTACTGAAGCAGACCCTGTAATAATGATATCAGTGCAAGTAGTTTATTTGGGAGATAATCCCAAGAGTAGGGAAGAAAAGGCAGTCACGCTATACAATAAAATGAGCAGGCCACAACTGGAGCTCAGCCATGCTGAGGAATTCTGAAACACAACGTAGGACATGCATTAGCATTATCCCACGCAAGCGGCGAAGGAGCTAGAGGTTTTCCCCTCAGTGTCTGTAAGTCATCAGTGGAAGGCTGCTCTGGGAAGCAAGAACCACCCAGAATGACTGGCCTGACAATGTGCCGGGCAGAACAGACTCCAGGGGACAAAGAATGCCCTCAAGCTAAAAATCATAAGTGCTGACAGTCAGATGTCAGGACAATGTGCGTAGATTTGGAAGGTGCTCATAAATATGGGGAGGGCGCTGAGGAAAACGGACTGGGCACTGACAGTGTGTGTTCTAGATGGGTAAACATGTGTGGTTGGATGTGCATAGAATTATCGCTATAATAAAACCCAAGATGCTGTCTCTGGAGGGTCAAAACAGAGAGGATATTTTAGTTTTACTCTTTCTGAATTTCACCATAAACATTAATACTATCTTCTCAAGGCTTAACTGTGATTATCTAAGAGAGAATGATGGCAGCTGGGGTTGAATGATGAAGAAGAATTAATGGATTATTTTAAAAGTGCAGTTAATGTGATGAATGTGGTATGTTAGGGGAAGAGAAGAACCCTGAATGAGATTTAGGTTTTTTGGGTCTGAGCAACTATAAGCATTGTTAAATGGGATCAGTAACAGTACCTCTATTTTTGCAGGATTGTTATGAATATGAATGTGCTTAGAACAGTGCCTACTATGTAATAAATACTCAATAAAGGTTCCATTAAGAAAAATAAAGTAGGCTTGTACACACACTGAATTATATTTACATGTTCCCCATATTCTTCATAAAACCTGGGCATGTGCCCTTGACGGCACTCGAACCTGGGACCCTTCAGTCCGCAGGTCGACGCTCTATCCACTGAGCCAAACTGGCTAGGGCAGTTTAATTTTTTAAATTATTAAAATTATCAAACCCCTTATTAAATTTAAATTAAGGGACCGCAATTTCTTTAACAAATGACTTGCAAGAAAAATTAGGGAGTGAAGAAAATGATTAAGACAAACTGGTATTCAGATATATTAGCAATCAACATCATCTTTATTGCTACTGCTATTGCAATCCTAACCTATATAATAGCAGCCTAATATGCAAATTGTCCCCTCAACCGGGAGTTTGACCAGGGGGTGGGGTGGGGCAGGGCCCGCTGGCCAACCACCTGCGGCCCCTCCCCCTGGCTGGCCCAGCCCAATCGGCCTCAATCACGGTGGGCTGGCCGGACCCTACCCGTGCCCGAATTCATGCACTGGGCCTCTACTTATTACATAAGGGAATAGTAAGTGACTGATGAATGAAACAGAGGAAACCTCTCCCCTGAGACATAAGTGGTATGATAGTAGAGAGAACAAAAGGCCATTGTTGGAGGATAGGATCTAGGTCAGTGATGGCGAACCTTTTGAGCTTGACATGTCAGCATTTTGAAAAACCCTAACTTAACTCTGGTGCCGTGTCACATATAGAAATTTGTTGATATTTGCAACCATAGTAAAACAAAGATTTATCTTTTTGATATTTATTTTATATATTTAAATGCCATTTAACAAAGAAAAATCAACCAAAAAAATGAGTTTGCATGTCACCTCTGACACGCGTGTCATAGGTTCGCCATCACTGATCTAGGTCCTATGTGTCAGTATTGCTATAAGCAATAGTTGCAGTGATAGTGACCCTGGGGCTGGTGGCAATTAATTCAATTTGTTTATTGAACTATAGTATGTGTCCAGCACTGAAAACAGTAACAGAATAAAATCCCTGTCCTATGGGAGTTTACTTTCCAGTGTTTCTGGTGATTCCAATAATGTACTGTTGTTACTTAAACATAAAGTAATTCAAGAAAACACCTGGCCCCAGCCCCATGGCTAAGTTGGAACATCATTCTGTACACCAAAAGGTTGTGGGTTCAATTCCCAGTTGGGGTGTGTACGGGAGGGAACCAATCGATGTTTCTCTTTCACACTGATGCTTCTCTTTCCCTCCCTCTCCCTTCCTCTCTCTCTAAAATTAATAAAAACATATCCTCGGGTGAGGCTAAATAAATAAATATAACACCTGAACCTGAAACATGTATACAGAGGTGGGAAAAAGTGGGTTCACAGTTGTTCATATGGAAAATAATATAGTAATTAATAAATAATAATACGAGAATAAACTCTGTGTTTCATGTACTCACAACTGTAAATCTACTCTTACCCATTCCTGTATAAGTAGTTGTCTCTTTTCTGAACCCTGGCAAGGGTAGTGAAAATGGCTATGATTACTGGTACTATAAAGTTTGCAAAGGAATAACAATTCAAATTACAGTAATACCTGATATAGAAACCACCAAATATTAAGTACGGAAACCTCAGAAAACACCTTTGGCAGCCAAGGATCAGATGAAATATGATTCCAAGTATCAATTCAATTCATAGCTAAGATTTCAACGGCAAAACAACCTAAGTTTTACTGTAAATGGTGACTGACTGGAACTCTGCACAAAAGCTATCACTCTTCAAAACACAAGATACAGTATAACTTGTGATTTGGAAATAAATCAAAATATTCATCTAAGGAAACTTAATGAAATATGATCCAAGCAATTCAAAATTTGTCAGTTTTAGCTGCATGAGTTTTATAAAAATGTTTGGTATGAAATGCTAACACTGTTTTTGATAAGACTTGTTTAAACAAGATGAGCATTATTTGACAAAACAGAAAGACAATGTTCCAGCCTGATATGGACAGTTGGCTATCATCTATCAGTCACCCAGAATATTTATTGCTTGTTTACTTAGTACAGCCTTTCTGAGCAATGCACTTACAGAATACTCACTGGCTGCTAAATATTATTGTTAGAAGCAGCAAGCAGAGATGGTTATCTGTTTAAGCTGTTTATCTTTGTCCCTTGGAAAAAAATTACAGCAAATAGAACAAATTGTACTACAGCAAAAACTCAGTCTAAATGTATCTGGATAATAGCAAAATGGGTGTTTCCTGGGAACTTCAGAGGCAACAATTTCTGAAAAGCAGCCTGAAGGGAAAAATCTTCTTTTCAACAATTACATTGTAAAAAATAAAACACATAAAGAGAATTTTTCCCCTTGAAAAACACAACATCTAAATCAGTAATTCACACAAGATAGATTGCCATATCACAAGAGTGTGCCTACACACAAGCATCAGGACCAAGAAGAATGAAGATTTAATAGTAAGATCTGACCTACACAGCAAACGAAAAAAGAAGAAATAGCAAAGTGATCTCCAATCAGATTAGATCATGGGAAAATAAAATAACAGCACATCTTATGTTCACATAGCACCTTGGCATTTTAAAATCAGGACTTTTAGACCAAAGATTAGCTTAGTCAGGGTAGATTTTTAGCTTACTCAGGGATGTTTCTACTCCTTTTCTGAAGCTAAATAGCTTTTCCGGGGATGGGGGCTCTTAACTTGTTTAATAGACTACCATATATTACACCTGATTATAAAACATGATGTATATCCCATTATATTATAAACTAGGGGCCCAGTGCACGAATTTGTGCACCTTGAAAGGAACTGTGGGCCACAAGGCTGCAGTGGGCACAGGGGCAGGTCTTGACCCATCCTCTGCGCCCCCACCTGTCCCCCAGTCCCTTGTCTGCCGGCAGCCCTGCTCCCGCCACCGCCACCCCAATGCATACTGATGGCACTGGCCCCACTTGCACCTACTGACAGCAGGTGTGAGCAGGGCCAGCGCTGTCAGCAGGTGCAAGTGGCGGCTGCTGGCCTGATTGCTACTCAGGAGCAGGGGGAGGTGGAGAAGCCCTGAGGGGCGATCGGGGCCAGCAGCCACCGCTCGCACCCGCTTATGGTGCCGAGCATTCGGGGCCGGCGTCATGCACTGTCAGTGGGTGCAAGTGGCGGCTCCAGTGCCGGCAGCGGGTGCAAGCGGGGCTGGTACTGGCAGCAGGTGCGAGCCTTAGGCAGGACCACAGCGCACGGGAGCAAAGAATTTTCAGTAACCACCAGAGGCTTGATAGCAACCAGTGCTCAGCCTTGGTCTGGGGCCCCGCTCACCTGCTCCACCATCCTGCCAAGGCTGATGCCCGCCATGTTCTGCGCTCTGCTTCCTGCTGCCGACACCCACCATGTTCAGCGTGCCCCCCCTGGTGGTCAGCACACGTCACAGTGGCCAGTTGTTCGGTTGTTCCAGTGGTTCCCAAACTTATTTGGCCTACCGTCCACTTTCCAGAAAAAATATTACTCAGCCCCTGGAAATTAATTTTTTTTAAATTTTAATAGCAGTTACTCATCGCCCCCAAATGCACCTGTGGCCATCACCGCCCCCCTGGATCGCTGCAGCGCCCACCGGGGGGGGCGGTAGCGCCCACTTTGGGAATCACTGGGTTGTTCTGCCGTTCGGTCTATTTGCATAGTTGGGTTTTATATATATAGATAACCATAGAGCTGTGCTTTATTCAGTTATTTCCCTAGAACCTAGCCATATGTCCCTTGCCAAACAGATGCTATATAAAACCTTTGAATTTGACTCTATTATCTTATACAATGTACTCAAGTATCCCCTGAGATCATGAAAGCAGATGTTATAACTGTTTTATAAAAGAGTAATCTGAATACAGAAAGATTAAATAATGTCCCCAGATTCAGCCAGGTAGGCTCCATAACCTCAGACTTCCAGGCTCAAAATGTCCCCTTGTATAACAGTGCTTAGAAGACCTGGGTAGCAAAAATTCATGGAGAATTAACTCACAGAATTTAGACTGAAATTAAGCAATCACAAGTTAGCAATACTCTATAAAGAAACCACTTACATATTATCTACTACAGAGGACCAATAAAAGAGTAACACTTGATTTATAATCCTGAATTTTCCTTGTTTTTCTGGTCCATTGAGAATCAGGAGGATTTTACTAACCTACTAACCTCGGGATGTGACTTCAAATCAGAATGACAAAACAATGAACCTTTGACCACTAACCGTATACCAAAAACAAAGAT
>NW_005366171.1:2551371-2610714 GCF_000412655.1 Myotis brandtii
ATAACAAAAAAGGCATAGTCAGGTTCAAAAACAAGATGAACATCTTCAATGGCCAGTAATAAAACAGAAATGGGTTTGATTTTTTTTTTAAAGTAAACTTGGCTACAAGCTCAGGCCTGTCAATTATAGATCTTTAAATAGGACTGACAGAGTTCAGTACCACACAAGCCCTCATCTCTAAGCAGTAACCTGGTTCCAGAATGGAGGGTAGAAAACATGTACACACAGCAGTCAATCTTCACCTGTGGGCAGGGAGGGAGTAGGTGCTGACATAACTTATTAACATATTATACAAGAAACTGAACCAGAGTACCAAATGTTTCCATCATCTTTCCAACATTATATGTGATAGAATTATTATAATTCTGGAATAAGACTTGGTTCTGGATTGAGGACAGAGGGTTAAAGTGAAAGTTAATGGAATACCTAGAAATAGATAGGTATGAGCAGAGAGAGGAAGGGGAGAGAAAAGTAACAACAGAAAAAATAATTCCACTCAAAATAAGCCTGCAAACCAATATTCAAAATTGTATGGAGAGCTGGGGGACTGGGTGAAAGATGGAAGGGGCTTTGGAGGAATATGTGAAAAAGCTGAAGGGATTAAGAAATATAAATTGGTAGTTACAGAATAGTCACGGGAATGTAAAGTACAGCATAGGGAATATAGTCAGTAATAAAAATTATTTAAAGTTAAAAATTATATGCAGAAATATGCTTAATATTACAGCCATAAACATAATCAAAACATGAACTCACCCAGTATGAAATTAATTTTATAGAAATAAATGACAAAAACAATTAAAATAAGTTCATGGAGAATATTCAAAGAGATAAATGAAAGTAAAACTTCAATTGACAACAAGTAAGAAATAATGAAAATAAAAGCAGGGGGAGATATGTAGATAAAAAGTCATTGAAACAACAACAACAACACACACACACACACACACACACACACACACACAGATGAAATAAACTCTTCTCTAGATAATCTCTAGATAAAGACAGAATTCTTGAATTAGAAGATAGGCCTGATCCATATCCCACAAACTCAGCAAATAAAGTCAGAAAAAAATAATTTCATTGAAACCACAGCTAAAAGACATATAAGGTAGATTGAGAAGCTCCAATATTCATGTGATATGAGTTGAAGCAAAAGAGACAAAAATAAATGGTGAAAAAATGATTTCTGAAAATGTGAAACAAAATAAAATCAATCTTCAAATTCATAATGAAACTAGACATTTGGAGTCAGCATCAAGAGAACATTTTGAGATTGTTTCTTAATCTATGATTTTTCTGAGAAAACACAGATTTCTCTCCTTTCTCAATATCCTACCGGTCTATCAAATTACACATTCTTATGAAAAATAAAGGTAACTGGTCAAGTTGGGTCAGATGATGCCTGCTGGGGGTAAGCAGGGACAGTTCCAGTAATGCAGCTGTGAGGACTAGAGTTGTCAGATAGGAATGGAATAAGAAATTCTATTACCAGGGCTCCAGAAAGCGTTCATTTGACAGGCAGCGTAAGTGCAGTCAGATGGTGATGTTACTTTTCTGTTTTTATCTCTCTCTTCCATACAATTCAAGTAAACGCAAGTAATAAATCAAATTCACAATAAACACTAAGTGAGTACAACACCCTATACTACATACCAGAAAGGGTACAAAGCTTGAGAGTTTACAATTTATATAAGACAAGATAAAAAACTGAAAAGTGATAGGCCAAGATGGAATAATGGGGACTGGATTTAATCTCCTGCCAGAAACAAATTTTCTAAAAAGAAAAAAACTGTATAAAATCTATGAAATAGTTTCAAGACACTGGACACCAGGTAATAAATGGCAGTCTGTGATCTGTGATAGATGAGGTGCACCCTCTGACTGCCCCAGCTTCCCACATTGAACCTCCAGGTTGCAGCACAGAGAAGGATAAAATCCGACAGACTCCCTGAGTTGAGAAGACAAAGCAAATATCCAGAAAGGCCAGGGAGCCAGAGTTTGCAGAGCAGAGGACCACAGCAGAGAGAAATGCTCAGAGAGAAAACAGAATTTTACAGAGGGTTCCCCTGCCCTGAAGTATCTAAGAGTATGGTTCAGAAGAAAAAGAAGAGAAATAATAATGATCAGAGTGCGTGCGTGTGTGTGTGTGAGAGAGAGAGAGAGAGAGAGAGAGAGAGAGAGAGAGAGAGAGAGAAATAGAGAGAGAAATAGAGAGAGAAATAGAGAAAAATTAATGAGAAAGACAAATATTACATGGTCTAACTTATTTGTGGAATCTAATTAACAAAATGAATTGACCAACAAAATAAGACTCAAAGCATGGAGGCATGGAACAGACTGACATACCTTGCCCGATGTGCGGATGGGGGGACAAGAAGAGATAAACCAAAGAACTTACATATTTATATGCATAACCCATGGACATGGGCAATAGGGTGGTGAAGACCTGGGGGGGAGGGAGAGGGTGGAAGGAGGGGAGTAAAGGGGAGGGGGAAATGGGAGACATCTGTAATACTGTCAACAATAAAAATATATATATATTTTTAAATCACTGAAAGCAAAAGTTGGTTCTCTGAAAAGTTCAATAAAATTTATAAACCTCTAAACAGACTGACCAAAGAAAAAAGAGAAGACACAAATTGCCTATATCAGGAATAAAAATGTAATTACTACAAATCCAACAAAAAATAATATTACAATAAGGGAATATTTCAAATAACTTTCAAATTCCATAAACTCAATAACTCAAATGAAAATGATAAAATTTTAAAAAGACACAAAATTTTAAAGAAGCTCAAGAAGAAATAGATATCCTGAATAGTCCCAAATCTTTGAGGTTCTAGTTTAAAACCTTCCAACAAAAAATATCCAAGGCCTTATATAGCCTCGTGAATAAATTCAAATAAACATTTCAGGAAGATATAATATTAATTCTACATTAAATTTTTCTGAAAATAGAAAAGGAAGAAATATATCAAAACCTTTTATTGAACTCAGCCAGGTGGCTCAGTTGGTTGGAGCATCATCCCCAAAATCAAAAAGGTTGGGGGTTCAATTCCAGGACAGGGCACATACCTAGGTTGCAGGTTCCATCCCTGGTCAGGGAGCATACAGGGGGGCCACCAATCCAAGGTTTCTCTCGCATCAATGTCTGTCTGTCTGTCTCTCTCTCTCTCTCTCTCTCTAAACACACACACACACACACACACACACACACACACACAACCACACACAAACAAAATAACACAACCATTTTTGAGGCAAGCATTACCTTGAGAACAAAACCAGACAAAGACATAACAAGAAAACTACAGACCAATATCCCTCATGAAAAATCCCCAGTAAAATATTAGTAAAAATCCCCAGTAAAATATAGTAAAATATTAATAAAAAATTATAACCAGCAATGTGTAAAAGAATAATACAACCTACTAAGTAGAATTTATCTTGGGAATTCAAGGCTAATTCAATATTTGAAGACTGATTAGAGTAATTCACCACCAAGAAAACTATCGTATGATCAGCTCAATCAATAGAGAAAGAGCACTTGAGAAAAATATGACATCCATTTATGATTTAAACTCTCAGCAAACTAGGAATAGAATGAAACTTCCCAGCTAAAAAAAGGGCATCAACACAAAACTTAAAGCTAATGTATGTAATAGTGAAACATTTATTGCTTTTGCCCTCAACTATGGAACAGGCAAGGATATGTTTTCACCACTACTACTTAACTTTGTGGTGGATGTACAATAAGTGCAACAAGACAAAAAAAAAGGGGAGGGGGAAGAGGCATACAAATTAGAAGGGAAAAATTCTCCTCTATTTATAAGTGACGTAACTGTCTACATAATTTATAAGTGACGTAACTGTCTACATAAAAAAATCTGCAAAAAGATACAACTAATAAATGAGTTTAGCAAGGATGCAAAACACAAGAACAATATTTTAAAAGAACGACTTACAAGTTCATCAGAAAATATGAATTATTTAGGAATAAGTCTAACAAACTATGTGCAGAATCTATATGCAAAAACTACACACCAATAATGAAAGAAAGAAAAAAGCTCTCAATAAATAAAGTGATATACCATGTTAATGAATTGGAAGATTTAATTCCATTAATATGTTAATTCTCTCCAAACTGATCAATAGATTGAACACAATCCCAATCAACATCCCAACAGGATTTTTTTTGTACAAATCTACAAGCTTATTCTAAACTTTATATGAAATTTCAAAAAAACTAAAATAGCCAAAAAATTTTTGAAAAAGAACAAAATAGAAAAATCTTAGTACCAGATTTCATGATAATATAAAACTACAGGGAGAGACCAAGATGGCGGCATAGGTAAACACCGCAGACTGCTGCCGCAAACAACCACTTCAAAAATACAACTAAAAGACGGAACGGACATCACCCAGAACCGCAGGAAGGCTGGCTGAGGAGAGACTCTTCAACTAGAAGGAAAAATAACAGCACACCGAGGCTCAGAGGAGGCGCAGTGTGGAAAAAACTCAGGTGCGGAGGTGCGCGCGCAAAGCGGGCTGGTGGCTGAGAGCGCGGTTGTCGTTTTCGGTCAGGGGGGAGTCTCAGACTCTGAGCTCCAGATACGGGCGAATCGCTGGGGACTCGGACCCAAACGGGAGAAGCGGGAGTGTCTGGCATCAGTTGGAAGGCAGCTTTCCCTCCGAGGTTTGCAGCGGTTCCGGGGGTTCTGAGAAGCAGAGCCTCTGGGAACGGGACTGAGAGGGGCCATAACCGCTCCCTCCGCCCGCCCGCCCTGTTGAGCCCGCCCCGCCCAAGCCCTGCGCAGAGCCATTTGCCAGATCGCCTCAGGCAAAGGCTAGATTAGCACCTCCCCAGAGGACAGAAGTTTTCCGCGGCAGACACAGCTGATTCACACAGCCAGTCGGCCTGGTGGTCAAATCCCTCTAGTATTAACTACAACAATCAAGGCTCAACTAGAACAAGACTGCGCACAAAGACCACTAGGGGGTGCACCAAGAAAGCATAAAAAATGCGGAGACAAAAAAACATGACAGAAATGGAGGATATAGAGCTAAAAAACGCAATTTTGAGGGCTTGCAATAAACTTCTGGAGAGCCTCACGAAAACTAATGAGACCCTCGATGCTATGATAAAGAAACTAGAAATTAAGCATACACGCTCTGAAATAAAGAATATTACACCCAATAGCAGACCAGAGGAGCGCAAGAATCAAGCCAAAGATTTGAAATGCGAAGAAGCAAAAAACACCCAACCGGAAAAGCAAAATGAAAAAAGAATCCGAAAATACGAAGATAGTGTAAGGAGCCTCTGGGACAGCTTCAAGCGTACCAACATCAGAATAATAGGGGTGCCAGAAGATGAGAGACAGCAAGATATTGAAAACCTATTTGAAGAAATAATGGCAGAAAACTTCCCCCACCTGGTGAAAGAAATGGACTTACAGGTCCAAGAAGCGCAGAGAACCCCAAACAAAAGGAATCCAAAGAGGACCACACCAAGACACATCATAATTAAAATGCCAAGAGCAAAAGACAAAGAGAGAATCTTAAAAGCAGCAAGAGAAAGAAACTCAGTTACCTACAAGGGAATACCCATACGACTGTCAGCTGATTTCTCAACAGAAACTTGGCAGGCCAGAAGGGAATGGCAAGAAATATTCAAAGTGCTGAATACCAAGAACCTACAACCAAGAATACTTTATCCAGCAAAGCTATCATTCAGAATTGAAGGTCAGATAAAGAGCTTCACAGATAAGGAAAAGCTAAAGGAGTTCATCACCACTAAACCAGTATTATACGAAATGCTGAAAGGTATCCTTTAAGAAGAGGAAGAAGAAAAAGGTAAAGATACAAATTGTGAACAACAAACATGCATCTATCAACAAGTGAATCTAAGAATCAAGTGAATAAATAATCTGATGTACAGAATGAACTGGTGATTATAATGAATCAGGGACATAGAAAGGGAATGGACTGACTATTCTTGGGGGGGAAAGGGGAATGGGAGATGCGGGAAGAAACTGGACAAAAATCGTGCACCTATGGATGAGGACAGTGGGTGGGGAGTGAGGGCGGAGGGTGGGGTGGGAACTGGGAGGAGGGGAGTTATGGGGGGGAAAAAAAGAGGAACAAATGTAACCTGAACAATAAAGATTTAATAAAAAATAAAAAAAATAAAAAAAAATAAAACTACAGTAATTAAGATAGGGTGGTATTAGCCAAAAGACAGACACAGGTTATCAATGGAACAGAATAAACAAAGTCAAAACATAGGAACATACATATAGGGTGTGTCAAAAGTAGTTTTATAGTTGTTTGTGTGAAAAATAATACAATTACTCACAACTGTAAACCAACTTTTGCCCCATCCCTGTATATGAACACTTTATTTTCATAAAGGCAATTCAATAGAAAAAGCGTATTTTCTCAAATAATGGCATGGAACAATTGAACAGCCATGTCCACAAAAATCACTTTCAAACCATAATTTCCACAATATACAAAAATTAACTAATGGATCATAGAACTAACTAAATGGAAAGGCTACACCATAAAACTACTAGAAGAAAACATAAAATCTTTGTGACCTTAGATTAGGCAAAGCTTAATATGATGCCAAAAACACCAAAGAAAAAATTTATAAAGTGGACTTTACCAAAACAAAAAACTTTTGCACTTATAAAAATGAAAAGATAGCTATAGATTAGTAGAAACACTTACAAAACATATACATATATAGAAACTATATAAAAAACTTTCCTTGTAATCTGTAATAATAAAAGGGTAATATGCTAATTAGACTGGACGTCTTCCGGACGTCATTCCGGGCGTCCTTCCTGACGAAGCCGGGGCTGAAGGGAAACCAGCCCAGGTCCTGGGTACCTGCCGGCGGCCGGAGGAGAGAAGCAGCCCAGGTCCTGGGTGCCTGCTGGCGGCTGGAGGAGGGAAGCAGCCCGAGTCCCAAGTGCCGGAGGAAAGCCAGCGCTGGCAGCCGGGGAAGGAAGGCCTACTCTTGCACAAATTTTTGTGCATCGGGCCTCTAGTTCAATAATAAGGAAACAAGCAACTCAATTTTTAAAATGGGCAAATATTAGTACAGATATTTCACCAAAGAACGTATTTCAGAGAGTAAATAACAACAATAAGATATCAATACACATACCAAGTATTGGCCAGGATGTATAAGAACTAAAAGTCTTATATAGTACTTATAAGAATGTAATTTGGTAAAACGTGTTAGAAAAAGAGTTTAGCAGTTTTCTTGCAAAGTTAAATATACACCTAACATATTATCCAGTTATTCAAATTTCAGGAATTTACCTGAGAGATGAAATCATGTGTAAACATAAAAACTTTACATAAATGTTCTTAGCAGCTTTATTTATAGTAGCTGAACACTGAGAACAACCAAATGTCTATCAACAGGTGAATATATAAAAATGGCAGCATATACATACAACAAGATATCAATCAGCAATAGAAAGACACAATTTACTTACACATGCAACAATAATATTAATCTCAAAATAATAATGTTGAGTGAAAGAAGTTAGACCAAAAAAATACATACTGCATGATTCTATTTATATTAAATATTCTAGAAAATGCAAGCTAATCTATAGTGAAAAAAGCCTGAGAATGTCAGTCAAGGAAAGAGAAACTTTGAGAGAGAACATACACATTAATTTTCTTGATTATGTTAAAATTTTTAATGGGAGTATACATGTCAAAATTCAAATTGTTCACTTTAAATATGTATATTGTATTATACCTCAGTTAAAAACACATGTAAATATTTCCAGAACTTTGAGAACTTAGAATACTTGATACTCTTAAAAGTGAAATTATATAGCCCATGATTTTTATAAGTAGTAGTGTTTTTTAAAATAATGAACTAGCTGATCTGATTTGTTTTCATATGAAATTTTTACCCATAAATTTTTTAAGAAATTAAGCTAAAAAATTTACAGGGAAAAAAAAGGTTACTACAAGAATAAAGTCCTTAAAAAAGCAAAACTGTTGCTCATCTGTTAATCATCATAGCCTAGGATGCTGCCTGGAACAGAGTAAATTAAATGTTTATTCAATAAGTTAATAAGCTCAAGTCACTTTCTACTCCTGCTGCTTCTCAATTACTCATTGGCAAGGTTTATTGTTAAAACTCATTATAAGTGAAATTATTCTATTTCTAAGACATAAAACTCTGAACTTTCCCTCTTCCTAGCCCCACATTTTCACCTTCTAACAATCTATTACTTTCCCTAAACTATAAACCTACCCCACAGTGTCTGCTAGTCCTCACAAGCCTTACTACTCATCCTCGATCCCAAAATAACAAGATCACTGAATAAAATAAATCAAATTCCGTTTGTCCAACACTCAAAGACTTCCTTATGGAAATTCTGGTGCCAAAATATTTTCCAGATTTTTCTCTTATTATATTTCTTCAGCCTAAACAACTATGTGCCAATAAAGCTTTCACTGTTTTCAAACATACCTGGGACTTCCTTGATTCTGTTATCTTTCAAAATGTTCTGTCTTTGAGGGCCTACCTCATCTTCCAATTATTCATCATAAGCCCCAGCTCATTCTCACTTCCTCTATAAACATGTCCCTGGTTTACTTTAATTAAAATAACTATCACTTCCATGGGTTTCTAGAGTACTTTATACTTCTTGTAAGCAAATATTATATGTACAGAGGGCAGTATCCAAAAAAAAAAACCCACCTGTAAATGAAATAAGATTGTTTTCTAAGTTAAATTTTAAAGAATCAATATATTTTACTAGAATAAAGTCACCTTTTAAAGAGATTCTGGTCCACAGGACAAACGAAGAAACAACTGACACTTTGAGTTATTTAAAAACATTTTCTCAAAAGAATTGTATTAACTATAAAGGAGTAGGGAGAAATGGAAATTACATGTATATTCAGAAATAAAAACTTAGTGAGTGCACCAACGTTCATAACAAACAGTATTACTCAATAACCAAAAGGTAGAAACAACCCAAATGTCTATCAACAGATGAATGGATAAACAAAATGCAGTATATATGTGAAAAAGAATGAAAATCTGATATATCCTACAACATGGATGATCCTTAGAGACATTCTGCTAAGTGAAATAAGACACAACAGGATAAATATTGTATTATTCCATGTATATGAGATAACTAGAAAAGTCAAATTCATAGAGACCGGAAGTAGAATAGAGGTTACCAGGGACTGGTGGAAGAGGGGAAATGAGGAGTTATTGTTTAATGGGTATAGAATTTCTGTAAGGAATGATGAAAAATTTTTAGAGATGGGTAGTAGTGATGATGGTTACACAACAATATAAATAATTTAATGCCACTAAAATTGGTTAAAATTGTAAATTTTATGTTATGTTTATCTTGCCACAATTAGATATTTAAACTTAGTGAAAGAAGAATTGACGGGTCTCAAACACTGGTCCAGGTAGAAGGGACCATGTCCACCTAACAGATATAAGTTTACTATGAAACATGAACACAAAATTATCAGAACCTGGCATAATTAAACAATCCAGACAATTTCCCACGAAGTGAAAAGTGTTAGGTATGTATGCTAAATCAAATACAAGTCCTCCCCGACCCTCCCTCAGATGTTCCAGCTCTGGAAGCTATGTAAAAGAAGATTCTATTAAGAAATCTAACATTTTTTATTATCATAGAGTATTTTTAATGTACTAATTATATCAAGAAATAATATCTGAATGTCATAGAAGTGAAATTGGCCGTTTTGAATCCACGTCTGTTTAAAAGACAGAATAGAAAAACTATGATTTGTGAATGAGATGATGTTTATAGTGTTTGTTTCAAAAATCTTTCTTTGCCTGTATAGCAAGGCAGATAATATATAATAATAATTGAAACCTAACTTTTACTGTACTGTAACTGTTAAACAGGAAAATGGTATTTGAGAAATAATTATTGGAAACTCATCAACTTCTAGAGATGATATAACTATAAAGTATCACCAAATACTTACTATATGCAAGATTGTATGATCCAAATTTAGTACACTGAAGTATAAGACTATCTTCACTTTTGAGGAATACCATCTAGTTTGGAACTCGATAGGTAAATGTTAAAAGGTAAATACAATACAAAGTAACATTCACTTGATGCCCAATGAGTGGAACAAGCACTAGATCCTAACGAAGCTAAAAGGAAGAAATCTCCAGATCAAACATAACACAAATATTATCCTATAAGCTTGTCCATGGTTTTCAAGAAGTGTAACTTCTCTATTTGGTTACTACTCTCCTCCATTTGAAGTCTTCCCTAACTATTCTAGCCTTTATATATCTCTACTATACTATATGGTATATTCTGTATTGAAATTTTTATAAGCGGGCTTGTCACCCCAACAATTATGCACTAACAAAAAGTATCCATATTGCTTAGCATAATTCAATACATAAAGAAAGTGTCCCATAAAGACTCAATGAACTAAAATGACTGTTTTCAAGTTAAGCACTCAGAAATAATGCCTATTGTACACAATAAATGCAAATAATTAATTTCTGTTTAATGTTTACAATACAGGCCACTTTCGGGGGGGGGGCAGAGAAAATGACCTATATTTTATCCTTTTGTTCCTTTCCAAAAGTATTAGCGCTATGGACATGGAAGGCGTTTAACAATTCCTTTTATTTCAAGATAATTCTATACTTTCTAGGTGACCCAGTGCATATTTTTGTGGTTTGCTACAGGAGATATATTTAATGAAGCATGAAATGATCTAATGCCAAGAAAATTCTCAGTTATAATGAAGCTTCAGTTCCCAGTAGATTTCTAGGGAGTTTTTGGGTTTTGCTTCCATGTTTCTCTTACTTGGAAGAGGTCCAGAGGGTATTGGCCCAATTTAGAATACTAAAGTAAATGTTTCATTCAATTTATTTGTAATGTAAAATTTAATCATCCTAAATTAATTTACAATGAATTTAAAGTTAAAAATTTCAAGACTATCAAAGATAATTAAACTCAACTATAGAGGAAAAATTATGTCAATCATGATCTTTAAATATTATTTTAAAAAATAACTTTTCAAATCACATACAAAAGTAGAGCAAAAGACAGTAATTTTAAGAAACAGAAATTAAAAATAAGAACTCTCAAGAGAACAGTTAAGGGTATAGGGCCGTAGAAAGATGCATAATTTGGCAACCAACTTTTTTTCTTAGAGATAACGTACACGAAGTAGTTTTATTTATTCCTAGAAAATAATTTTTATTGCTATATTGCTATAAACATCTTACTCTAAAAAGTAGAGATCTGGCCCAGCCAGCATGGTTCAGTGGTTGAGCATCGACCTATGAACCAGGAGGTCACAGTTGGATTTCCACCAGGGCACATGCTGGATTGCAGGCTCAATCTCCAGTGTGAAGCATGCAGGAGGCAGGTGATCAATGATTCACTCTCATCACTGATGTTTCTATCTCTCTCTTCCTCTCCTTTCCTCTCAAAAACCAACAAGTGTGTGTGTGTGTGTGTGTGTGTGTGTGTGTGTGTGTGTGTGTGTGTGTATTTTAAGTAGAGATCTGTGAGTATAGGACTTGAGTTGCCATTTATGCAACTGATGTACAACGATGATGGGCTGAAGTATGAAGTTTTAAGTGAAAAACTTTGGCTTGCTCTAAAATAGAACCTAACTTTCCCACAGAAATAGGAGAAAGAGATATATCATAAGTCATTTCCAGTGCTACCATGTAATCATGTAACATATTATTTATTACATATCTGTTTTCTCTAATGTTTAGAACTAGAAAATTAGTTCTGGCAATTTAAATCAACTTGCTATCTGTACCAAAGCCACAATTTCTGTGATAGGAATGAAAGAGGGTATGAATTAGAAACAAAAAACAACCATTAAAGATTTGAATAAGGGAATGAATAAGGGGATGGCACATATACATGCATTTAAATTCAGGAATTAAACTAAATAAGCTTGACCAACACCAGCATATGTGTGTTTGTGAGAGAGAGAGAGAGAGAGAGAGAGAGAGAGAAAGAAAGAGAGAGAGAGATAGACAATGAATGACCATGAATGTATGAACAATTCTATATAATATTCTACTCAATGAGATTATACATTAGTAAAAGCATAAGATCAGAAACAAAAAAAACTGTTTTCCAAATAGTTGACTTAATTCAAGAAAGCCTTTTAGGAAAAAACAATTATTTATAATGTGCATGATTCAAGTATTTAAGCCACAATTATAATTTTCAATCAACATAAACCCAAATTACACTAATGTCATCCAGTGCTCAGGTAGAAAGAAAATAACCATTTTCTTCCAACACTGAAAAAACCAACTGCCTTAGATGCAAGATTTAGTTTTATGTCATCTCTGTACTATACATATTTACCAAATATAATAAGAAACTTGGCAATTAAATACTTTTTGCCCTGAGCTAACTTTAGAACCTAATTCTTATATATTCAATAGTATTACATATATGAGTTAACAAAAATTAAATATTTTCCAGTGTTATTTTTAAGCTAATAAATAATAGGTATATAATTTCTATTCTCTTACTAAATTATAAATTGTTTAACTGCTTGTAAAAGTATTATTTTTTAGTATGTTTTCTATTTTCTAAAAAGAAAAAATTCACCAAAATACTTGTAAATATTCAATAAATGCTAATGTGTTATTTGGTAAAAGAGCCATGTAGAGTCTGAGGGGGAAAAAAAGAAGTACATGCTAGGATGAGAAGCACATATCTTAACAAATAAATGGTATCCTTATTTCAACCTGCCATTCCTTAAGCTTCTTTAAATAGTTCAAAATATTTTTAAATTTCTCTTGAGATTTCTTCTTTGACCCATGTGTTATTTAGAAATGTGTTGTTTAATCTCCAAGCATATTGGAATTTTCCAACTACTTTCTATTATTGATTTCTAGTTTAATTCCATTGCGGTCTGAGAACAGACACTGCATGATTTCCATTCTTTTAGATTTGTTAAGGTGTGTATTAAGACACCTTAATGTGGTAGAACTTTCCTTCCTCTGAAGCCGTATCTGTCTGAAATCAATACTACTTCTGCATTCTCTTAATTCGTGTTACCATGGTATATCTTTCTGCATAATTTTCATTTTTTTAAAATCCTCACCTGAGGATATGTTTATTGATATGAAAGAGAGAGAGAGAGAGAGAGAGAGAGAGAGAGAGAGAGAAAGACATCTATGGGCTGCCTCTTAAACGTGCCTTGACCAGGGATCAAACCAGCAACCTAGGTATGTGCCCTGACCAAGAATCAAACCTGCAACCCTATTGGTGCATAGGACAATGCTCCAACCAACTGAGCCAGCAGCCAGGGCTGAATCATTTACTTTTCTCTATCTGTATCTTTATATTTAAAGTGGGCTTCTTGTATTGCTTTTTGATCCTATGTAATAATCTGTGTCTTTTCATTGATGCAGATAAAAACACCTTCAAAAGCAGTTGTTTTTTCAATCCTCTCCAAAGGATATGCTTCTTATTGCTGAGAGAGAGAGAGAGAGAGAGAGAGAGAGAGAGAGAGAGAGAGAATCGTTTGCTTCCTGTATGCACCCCAACTGGGGATCAATCCCAAAACTTTTTGGTGTATGGGACGATGCTCCAACCAACTGAGCCCTCCGGCCAGGGCCAAAGGCAGTTTTTATTGCCTGCTCTTTTCCTCTGTATTGGCCATATGTTCCTGTTTCTTTGCAAGACTCATAATTTTTGGTTTATACTGTACATTATAGGTAATATATTTATTAAATCTGGATCCTGATCTCCTACCCATCCAGGGATTGTTGTTGTGGCTTGTTTACTTCTTTAATGACTTGGCTGGACTATTTTAGTGAAGTCTGTATCCCTCACAGTGTGCAGCCTCGGATGCTGCTCCTCAAAGAGCACAGCCTAGGGCATGCACACAAATACTCTGGGATGACAGGGTTTGGGCAGGGCTCTCCTTATCTCTTTCCCTGATCTCTCTGTTGTCCGTCTCTGTTGGTATCAAGCCCAGCTGTTAGCCTCCCCTAACTACCAGCTCACTGCTTTATTGTTTTCAAGAGTGAACTGGGCATAAATTGCTCTCCAGTTTTATTCAATTAAATCCGGTCCAGCTGGTCTACAATTTATCTGGTTGGACTCCCAGAGCTACGAGTCTTCTCTTAATTGCCTACCATCAAAATTACCATTGTTTTTTTGAGCACACCCTTAGGTTTGAACTTTCCCATACTGTCCCAAATGAAGTCAGTTCCCTTGGAAACAGTTCAGAGTTTGCTCTTATGACCTGTCTCTCCCAATAGGCAAAATTTTTATACCACTTCTCTGGAGCTGGCAGTAGAAACAGTGGCCAGCTTCTGTCAGAGTGATACCTCTATTTATGAGTATTAGGGTGCTGGACGGATGCAGTCATTTCTAGTCTTCTCATCTTCCCCTACAAATATGTGAAATCATACAGTATTTGCCTTTCTCTTTCTGACTTTTTCAATTTAGCATAATACCCTCAAGTCCAGTGATGCTGTCACAAATGGCAAGATTTCATACTTTTTATGCTGAGTACTATTCTACAGTATAACATACACCATGATTTCCTTATCCATTCATCCATCGATAAACACTTAGATTGTGCCCATTGTTTGGCTACTGTAAATAATGCTGTAATGAACACAGGGGTGCATATATCTTCTTTTTGAATTCGTGTTTTCATTTTCCTTGGATAAATACCCAGAAGTGGAATAGCTGGCTAATATGGTATTTCTACATTTAATTTTTTGAATCTCCATATTGTTTTCCATAGTGACTATACCAATTTACATTCGCACCAACAAGGGTTCCCTTTTGTCCACAGCTCCCAAACTCCCTCCACAACCTAGTTCTTTTTCATAGCCAAGTAGTATTCCATCACATAAAGGTATCACAGCTTTTTTATCCACTCATTTACTGATGACATTTGGGTTGCTTCCATAGCTTGGCTATTGTAAATAATGCTGCAATGAACACAGGGGTGCATATATTTTATCAAATTAGTGTTTCAGGTTTCTTCAGATAAATTCCCAATAATAAATTTCTTGTTTTGTTGATGATCACCATTCTAATAGGTATGAGGTGATACCTCGTTGTGGTTTTCACTTGCATTTCCCTGGTGATTAGTGATGTTGAGCATTATTCCATGGCAATCTGTATGTCTTCTTTGGGAAAATGTCTATTCATATCTTCTGACCATTTCTTAATCAGAATGTCTGATTTTATGCTATTGAGTTGTTAATGTTCTTCATATATTTTGGATATTAACCCCTTATTGAATATATGATTTGTAAATATTTTCTCCCATTTGGTAGGTTCCTTTTCATTTTGTTAATGGTTTGCTTTTCCGTACAGAAGCTTTTTAGTTTGATGTAATCCCACTTGTTTGTTTTGCCTCAGCTGCCTTTGTTTTTAGTGTCAAACCCAAAAAGTCGTCACCAAGACTAATATAAAGGAGCTTGCTGCCAATGTTTTCTTCTAGGAGTTTTATGGCTTCAGGTATTTTTGTGTGGGTGAAGAATTCAAGAATATTATTTTATTCATTACATTCCACATATATGTGAAATCATATGGTACTTATCTTTCTCTGACTGCCCTATTTCACTTAGCATAATACTCTCCAGGACCATCCATGGTGTCACAAAAGGTAAGATTTCCTTATTTTTCATAGCCAAGTAGTATTCCATTGCATAAAGGTATTACAGCTTTTTTATCCACTCATCTACTGATGGGTATTTGGGTTGCTTCCATAGCTTGGCTATTGTAAATAATGCTGCAATGAACATAGGGGTGCATATATGCTATCAAATTAGTGTTTCAGGTTTCTTCAGATGAATTCCCAGAAGTGGAATTGCTAGGGCATAATGCAGTTCCATTTTTAATTTTCTGAGGTAACTCCATTTCGTTGATGAAATGGATGGATCTGGAGAGCATTATGGTAAGTGGCATAAGCTAGTCAGAGAAAGACAAGTATTATATGATTTCATTTATATGTGGACTGTAATGAACAAAATAAACAAACAAAATAGAAATAAACTCATAGATATAGAAAACAGACTGACAGCTTTCAGCGAGGAGAGAGTTTGGGGAGCTGGGTGAAAATGTAAAGGGACTAAGCAAAAATAAACAAACAAGCAAACACCACAGGCAACAGTATGGTGATTACCAGAGGGAAAGGGGGATTGGGTGAGATAGAAGAGGGTAAAGGGGGATAAATAGTGATGGAAGGAGACTTGACTTGGGCTGCTGAATACACAATATAAATACAGATGATGTATTATAGAATTGTACACCTGAAACCTATATGATTTTATTAACCAATGTCACCCCAATAAATTCAATAAAAATAAAATAAACAAAATAACTATGAAAAAGAGGGCAAAGTCCAGATTTCAAGACCCATTATAAAGATGCAGTATTCAAAATAGTGTAGTATTGGCATCAATACAGGCAAATAGATCATGGAAGAGAACAGAGTGCAGAGACAAATCCATATACACAAGCAAGCAATTTCTAACAAAAGTGCAAAGGTAAGTTCACTGGAGCAAGGATAATCTTTTCAATAAACAGCCTGGAACCACTGGATTTCCATAGGCAAAATGTGAACTTTGTTCCATACCTTGCACCATATACAAAAGTCAATGAAAATAGATCAGAGACCTCAATTAAAACTTTTTAAAATAAGCATTTAGAAGAAAACATGAAAAAATATTAGTGACCACATTGGATTAGGCAACAATTCTTAGATATGACAACTAAATCACAATCAGTAAAAGAAAACATTTTCATGAAATGCATACTCTTTTAAAAAAAAAATAGGTGAAAAGCTATGCCAGAGTGTTACTGATATCTTTTTTTTTAATATATATTTTATTGATTTTTTACAGAGAGGAAGGGAGAGGGATAGAGAGTTAGAAACATCGATGAGAGAGAAACATCGATCAGCTGCCTCCTGCACACTCCCTACTGGGGATGTGCCCGCAACCAAGGTACATGCCCTTGACCGGAATCGAACCTGGGACCCTTGAGTCCGCAGGCCAACGCTCTATCCATTGAGCTAAACCAGTTAGGGCTGAAATGCATACTCTTAAAATTTAAAACTTCTACTCTTCATAAAAAAACTACTATTATGAAAATGGAGAAAAACACAAGCTACAACCTTGAAAATTTTCAAAGAATATATATATATATGATAAAGAACTTGTATCCATAATATATAAAGACATCTCAAAACTTAAAGAGAGGAAAACAACCCAATGAGAAAACTGCAAACCATTTGAATAGACACTTCACCAAAGATGATATCCAGATGGCAATTAACATGAAAACATGCTCAATATCATTGTCACTAAGGAAGTGCATGTTAAAATCAGGAGATACTACTACATACCTATTATCATGGCTAAAATAAAAATAAAAACCAACAATATTAATGTTGGTGAGGATGTGAAAGAGTTAGAGTTCACATACACTGATGGTGAAAATATAAAATGATATAACCACTTTGAAAAAAGGTTTAGACTTTTTTTTGAACGTTAAATATACACCTACCATTTGATCCAGCCATTCCACTGCTGACATTTTACCCAAGAGAAAAAGACAGCATTTGTCCAAAAAATTTTAAATGTTCATGGCAGTTTTATTTGCAATAGCCAAAAACTAAAAACAAACCAAAGATATAGCAACAGTTAAATGGATAAACAAATTACAGTATTTCTATAAAATGTAATATTACTCAGAAGGAAAAAAGCAGACTACTAATACATGATATAAAATGATGAATCTCAAAATAATTGTGTTGACTGAAATAAGCCAGACAAAAAATATATATATAATATATGATTCCAATCTATATAAAACTCTAGAAACTGCAATCTAAATCTATAGTGACAGAAAGCAGATAAGTGGCAGAGGGAGGGAGGGAGGTGGCTGAAGAAGGGTGGAGGAAAGAACTACAAAGGGGCAATAGGAAATTCTTAGGGGTTATAAATACAGTCATTATTCCATTGTGGTGTTATACACACACACACACACACACACACACACACACACACACACACACATATATGTATGTATGCCAAACTTTTCAAACATGTAGTTTATTATATGTATATTAAACCTCAGTAAGCTTAGTGAAATAAAAAAAAAGGAGAAAACCCTTTTGTTACATTGATTAATGATGTCTGAGATCCACCACACAAAAAAGCACAGTTAATTTAAAAATTTATAAAACTGAACTTTATTAAAATTAAAATTTTCTGCTTTTGAAAGATACTTATAAAGGAATAAAAACACAAGACACAGATTGAGAAAAAAATATTTACAAATGATATACATAATGAAGGACTTGTATCCAGATAGATTTTTTTAAATTTCTATACTCAATAAGAAAACAAAAAACACAATTTTTAAAAGTGAGCTAATATCTGAACACATACTTTATCAAAACAGATACACAGATGGCAAAATGGCACATGAAAAATTGCTCAATATTATGTCATTAGGGAAATGAAAATTAAAACCACAACGATATACCACTACCCACCAATCCAACGGTTAAAATTCAAAAGACTGACCCTACACCAAGAGGTGGCCAGGGTGTGGCATCACTGGGACTCTGATATACCAATTGAAAGAATGTAAAGTGGTACAATGTTTTCAAAGAACACTTTGTCAGTTTCTCCAAAATGTTAAATAAATACATATCCATAGTTAATATACATAAATTCAACCTCTAAGAATTTATCCAAGAGAATGAAAATATAAGTCCACATGACTTGATACAAATGTTCATTGCAACTTTATTTATAACTAGAGGCCCGGTGCACAAAATTCATGCACTAGTAGGGTCCCTAGGCCTGGCCGGCGATCAGAGCCAATCAGGTTCCCCACCTCCCTGCCTCCCTGCCTCCTCCTTCCCTCACTCCCTCAGTGCCCCGCTGCCACCACTGGTCGCCCACCATGTTCCACGCCGCCCCCTGGTGGTCAGCGCTCGTCATAGCGAGCAATTGAACTCCCAAGGGCACACTTTGCATATTAGCCTTTTATATATATAGATAGTCCAAAATTGGAAAGAACTACTGTTCATCAACAAGTGAATGAATAAACAAATTGTGTAACGTACATGCAATGGAATACTACTCTGCAATAAAAGGTAAATTATTAATACATGCAATAACAAAGATGGATCTCAAAATAAATATGCTGAATGAAAGAATCCAGATAAAAAAGCATACTCACTCCATTTACATAAAATTCAAGAAAATAAAAACTAATCTTGTATCCATTTCATTGAGCTGCTATGACATATTATCACAAATGTGGTAGCTTAAAACAACAAATTTATTATCACAGTTCTGAAGGTCAGAAGTCCAAAGCAAGGTATTGGTAGAGCTGGATACTTCTGTGGGCTCTGTCTCTTGCCTAGCTTCTGGTGGCTGCCAGTAATACCTCACAAGCTTTGGCTTATAGATCCATCACTCCAATTTCTACCTCCTTTGCGTCACCTCCTCTCTATGTCTCCTCTCTTTCCCTTATAAGGACTCTTGTCAATGGATTGAGGACCCACCCTAATCCAGAATGAGCTCATCTCCAAATCCTAATCATCTTCCAAATAAGGTCAAATTCACAGGTTCCAAGAGGATTTATCTTTGGGAAGGCTACCATTTGACCCACTACAAATGTATAGTGATTGTCTGGGAGTGGGGAGAGATGAGGACAAAGAATTACAAAGGAGCATGAAAAAAATTTTTGAGGTGATGGATATTTCCATTATCTTGATTGTGGTAGAGGCTTCATGGGTATGTGAAAAGTTATTAAAGTATGCTCTTTGCAATTAGAACAACATCATTTCACATGTCTGAGTCTCAAAATACAACCATCAAATGCTATTGGCCAAAGTAAGTGATGATAAATTTAAAGTAACATAGAGGGGAAAAAGTTATGAAAGAATATGAAATTGAGAAAGAACTGAGCTATAAATTTAATGAATGAGAGAGGCTAAGGAGGGAGTTCTACTACTTGAAAGAAAGGTAAAAACTTAAAAAGTTTAAAATTAGTACCCTGAACAATGCCTGCTACAAAGACACTCAAAAGATACTTTTGAAAGTTAAATATTTGCAGCTTATTGTAAATGTTATACTGTAATGAAGCTGCTTTTTAAAAAGTTAAAATATATACATAAATAGAAGAGTCAATGTATCAAATTATTAACACATGAAAAAAAATCAAGAATCAATGAACCATTCATTCAGAGTACCCTGTAGAGGTTAATCATATGGTAGTATTCATAGGCCAATTGAACAAAAAGTAGGGAGCACAGAACATCAAAGAAGGTTGCGAAAGCACATGGTAATACATAATTTTAAGGGGGCTGTATGTGGCAATACAGAAAACCAGATTTTCTAACAGTAACACTAGTATAAGTATGATAAAAAAAATTAATGTTTCCATCTTAATTCTCATTTGCCCAGAACAAAAGTTTATATAGCAATGACTAAAGTGGGATGAAAAGTTAAAAGAAGGAATAAAAGTGGAAAGAAGTAGGGACCCTCAAGGACTGGTCCCTTCCAAAACTCAATACAATACCTACAATTTGGTGATGCACTGGAAAATCTGCTGAAACACAGAAATTCTTGCCATATTGTTTAGAAACCACTAAATTAGACACATATGCAAAACGCATTTTTCTTTTCCACAGAAAGTTCAAAGTTAAAAAACATAGAAAAGCAAATAGCTATAGATTTATCTACAAATAAACTTTAGTATATTATATATGGATACTATATCACATGCCTAAAGACCAAAAAATAATCCTTGAAAAATATCAAATACCCTCTTTAATGAGCAACCCCATTTGTTCTAGTGTACCAAGTTTAATTCATATGACTAGCAGCTTGGTTTGGCAGTATTAATGCATAAAGCAAATAATCCATAAAAGTTTGACAATAATATTTTTAGCTCACATGATTCTTGGATTGAGCTCTTAAATGCTTCTAATTTATGCTACTCTAGGGACTCCATTCAGACACAAATACATTTGTTAGTCATTGTGAGACTGAGGGAGGAACTCAGTACATACACCATTATATTCTGAGAATCCAAATTTCTATATCCCATTTGGTCAGACATTTAGAATACAGCACTTAAAAAAATAATTGTTGTTTGCTTCTAAATGAAGTCAATAAGTCATGACAGTATAACTGAGAGTACATAATACTATGTACGAGAATATATTTCTACGAATGGTTAGGATCACCAATGATCGTGACCTTATGAGTTTAACAATTTAATTGATCTCTCATAAAATTTTCATAAACAATGTTTGAGAACGATTACACAAAACATCGTTAGATGTAAGCAGTGTTTACAAGTAACTTGATTATATTATGAAGCACAAAACATTTTTTATTTTTAATGAGGGAGAAATATATCTAAAATTAGAACTTAACACAAACATCTGAACCAATTGTTTCCCCAACTATTTGCAAACAAAATATTTCAAATTCCACGCAAGATTCTGCAAACCCATGAGTACAAACTCTAATCTTGACACTGAATTTGGATCATCTCCATGGAGGAAATCCATGAACCAGATGTGAATTTATTCTTCCAGATGTATTTTATATGTTTGAGGAAAAATAAAACATTTCTTCACTGCCTTTATTTGAGGCCACTTAAAAATGCACTCAGATGGCAATAGCAAAAAGGAAAAACTACAAATGAGTCTTCCACTACCCTAAAGCAGTCATTTATTGAATTGTTACTAAATAAATCAAATTACATATACAGTTGCTACATTATCAATCAACATTAAAATAACTGGTAATTCAGAATCAATGTAACATTTATTTATACTTCACCAATTTTCTCAGTGTTTAATTGTTTTAAACAATTTTTGCTTTTACATTATATGGAATTAAAGAGAAAAATATAAATACAGTTTTAACTAATATAACATGACTTCAATAGCTGAAGTCAAATTTCTACACAGAAATAAATGAATCACAGCAAAATTTAATAAAATTAGTAATACACCTAAGTCATATTATGTGATCCCAAAGTTTGACATCATTTTATAATACCAATGATACAAGTTCAATAATTAAGAAATTTAATATCACAAAAAAGAACCTCCAACGTATCAATATCTCAAATAACTATAAACAAAACAAAAGAATGGTTCCTCTGACACATTTCCTTTTCCCTCCACCAGAGATCCTTTGAATACTTAACAGCTCCTTTTAAAATATTTTTTTAAAAATCAAACCAGGAAAATGAGTGATCCTGTTGAAATGTTTAATTTTATAAGGAAAGGGATGTGCACACATATTAATTAGTTATGACAGTTGTAAGTGGGTGTAACTTTAATAAATACTTTTATGAATTCTGCTTAATACAGTAAAAATAGCAGCTAATCATGCATAAATGCAAATTACAGAAGTATATATAAACACAAGTACATTAAAATAACTTAATTCTTATACATATTGTTTTCAATCATTTCATAAGAATACCAAAATTATATCCTAGCATAAAATTAATATTTTAAATGTATTAACCATTTTAATTTTAATAAAAATATAATTTTAGATGATTTCACAGAAACACTTAATGGTTATTTCAAGAATTTAAATTCTAAATTGAAAGAAAAACTTTTCCAGGTAGGAAATATTATTAAATAATCACTAGTTAATCTAAGGGGTGGGATGATTTCCTATATGCATCAAAAATAAGTGTGAGGTAGTAAACAAGAATACATACTATGGGCTTCAGTGAAACTATGCAATAACTCAAATCAGGGAAACACTGTTTCTTTTCCAACATTATAAAATACCAGAAATGGATCACTTTACACCACACATTTACTTAGTGCACAATTTTGGTGGTGTGCCAATAACTCAGCTTCACTAAGAATTCCTCTCTGTAAGTAACTGTGGTTGGAGTTTAAATACAAATAAATTAAGAGCAAAAATCTAACTTAAGTGCTTTGTTACAGGTGTTTTCTTTTCACTATTAAAAACAATCTATGAAGCACAAAAAGTTGTATTCGTTTGAGAAAACACCATTTCTAATTTTTATTTAAATCTCACATTCGAATTTGAACAACATAAAAGTTACTCTAAATTGCAGAAAAATGAAACTCTCATTCTGTCTTCCATTTTCTTAACATTTATTTTATTTTTTCTTTATATATCTGTGCTGTTTTCTGGGTGATATCCTCAAATCCCTCTTCAAGTTAATTATTAACAATACTATAGTCAGAAATGTTATGGCACAGAGAAAAAACAAAAGTTTGTTGAATGAAAATCACTGACATTTTAATTTCTATTACTGTATTTTTTCATTTCTAGGCATTGTTTGGTCTCTTTAAAACTTTCTGTTCCTCTTTCATGTTGCAAAAGTTCTCTGTTTTCCCTATTCCTTCTTTTCATCTATTATCATTTTAAAACAAATTTGTTTTATAGCCTCTTTAAGGGTTTTTAATTTATATCAAGTTTTTGTATTTACAGTCATGTGCTGCATAACAGCATTTTGGTCAACAATGGACTGCATACATGACAGTTGTCCCAGAAGATTATAATGGAGTTGAAAAATTCCTGTCACCTAGTGACTCTGTAGCCATCATAATGTCATAGAGCAACACACATTTGTGGTGATGCTAGTGTAAATAAACATACTGTGCTGCTAGTCATATAAAAGTATAGCACATATAATTCATACAGTACATACTAGTTGATAATGACAATAAACAACTGTTATTGGTTTATATGTTTACAATACTATACTTTTATTATTATTTTAGAGTGTACTGTTCTTAATTATTTAAAAAAAGTTTGCCATAAAACAGTATGCTGTGTTCTGCCGGCAGCAGTCTCATACATGCTGTGTTTATTGCATCTCTTGATTGCATCCTTTTCTCTTGTGCTTGATTTAATCTAACGCTGTTCTATAATTTAGTGCAGCCTAAGTGTACACTGTTTATAAGTCTACAATAATGTACAGTAATGTCCTAGGCCTTCATATTCCCTCACTGACTCAACAGAGCAACTTCCAGTGCTGCAAGCTCCATTCATGGTAAGTGTCACGATACAGGTGTACCATTTTTTATCTTTTATACCATATTTTTTACTATACCTTTTCTGTTTAGATATGTTTAGATACACAAATATTTACCATTATGCTATAATTGCCTACAGTATTCAGTACAATAACATGCTGTACAGGTTTGTAGCCTAGGAGTAATAGGCTATGCCATGTAGGTTTGTGTAAGTACACTCCATAATCTTGGAGGACGATGAAATCACCTAACAACACATTTCCCAGAATGTATCCCCATCGTTAAGCAGTGCATGACTATATTCTCTTTCTTCTTATGTCTACTCATTCTCTGCATGGTAGTTTGTTTCCCCCACTGGTTTACAATGTCTACCACCTTCAGCTGAGGTTGCTATATTCTGTGGGATCCTTGTATATCATGAGCTAGGAAATCACATCCAAAGGACAGGTACATTTATTTGTTCATTTGCTTTTGCTAGACCCCAAGTAATTTCATTGGTCCCTGACAGGGAGATGGAAAAGTTCATCTGCACACTGGGGTTTGTATGGACAATTTACATATCCATACCCTTTTGTTTGTTTTACATTATTCTTTAATTATGATATGAATGACTTCACCATTGTTACAGAAATTCCTAGCTTCAGTAAGCAAATAAATATGACATTACATTAGATGCCTTTCCCTGAAATAATAATACATTCAAATCATACCAGAAATGTATATTCCTATTCCAAGTACTGGCAGTCATAATCTTTTTTATAAATCACCTTTTTAAAAATTGATTTTTAGAGAGAGGTAATAAGGGAGAAAGAGAGAGGAAGAGAGAGAGAGAGAGAGAGAGAGAGAGAGAGAGAGAGAGAGAGAAACATTGTCGTTCTACCCATTCATGCATTCATTGGCTGATTCCTGTATGTGCCTGACTGAGTATCAAACCCAAAACCCTGGAGCATCAGGATGATGCTCCAACCAACGGCGCTACCCAGTCTATAAATCACCTTTTTAATAAAGAACTGCAATATACTGCTTTGCATTTTTAGAATAGTGATTATCTACACTAATAAAAGACAAACATGCAAATTGACCATATCTTCACTACGCCTTAAGCCACGCCCACCAGCCAGAGCAACTATATGCAAATTAACCCAACCAAGATGGCGGCCGGCAGCCACGGAGCTGGAGCGAGCAGGAGGCTTGGTTGCCCCAATGATGGAGAAAGCCAAGCTTCCCGCCTGCCGCCTGAGCTCCACTCAAAGCAACAAAGTTTCAACTATAGAAGATAAATAAACCCCAGATACCTGCTTTCAGCCGGCCGTGGCGACAGAGCTGGAGCGAGCAGGAGGCTGAGTTGCCCCTGGCGATGGAGGAAGCCACGCTTCCCTCCCGCCCGCCCTGGCCAGCTCTGAGCTCCTCTCAAGGCTACAAAGTTTCAATTATAGAAGGTAAATAAATCCCAGAATAAAAAAAGAAAAAAAGAAAGAAAAAAAGGAGACTCTGGGAGCTTCCGTCACCGGGGTGGCTTGGCCAGCCTGAAAATGGCCCTCAGCCCCTCACCCAGACTGGCCAGGCACCCCAGTGGGGACCCCCCCACACCCTAAAGGGGGTGTGGCCAGCCTGAAAACAGCCATCAGCCCCTCACCCAGACTGGCCAAACCTTTATGGGGTGAGGGTCCCCACTGGGGGGGGGCGGCTTAACCAGCCTGCAAACACCCATCAGCCCCTCACCCAGGCTGGCCAAACCTCCATGGGCTGAGGGTCCCCACTGGGGTGGACATCCTCTGAGGGGTCCCACAATGCAAGAGTGCATAGGCTGGGCTGAGGGACCCCCTGAGTGCACAAATATTTATGCACTGGGCCTCTAGTTTAAAAATAAAACCATAAGCTGAACAAGACATGATTCTGGGAGCCTCTCTTCCCTCGGAGGCTCCCAGGCTTGGAGGATGGAACCCATGGACATGTTGGCTCCATGACCTGCACTGCATTTTTCAAAATGCATCCTGCCTTCTCCTGAACACCCATTTTCAACAGCAGGCACTTCTGGGATGAAGAGTGGACTCCTGTGCACTAATGTGCCAGGGGTTTATGACCGAGGGGTCCCAGACTGCGAGAGGGCACAGGCGGGGCTGAGGGACCCCCCCCCGAGTGTACAATTTTTTGTGCACCGGGCCTCTAGTTATAATAATAAACACATTTGAGCAGTATGTTAAGAGTTTATGTAATCCTTCTAGTAAATTTAAAACACAGTGTCTTTTACTTGTTCCCATAAACACCCTGAGAAGAAGATAGGGAAGGATACACTACCCCCCCGCCCCCTCCATTTTAGACATAAAGAACTGAGGTCCAAAGTTGTTGGCTTGTACACACACACAGAAGTATACCACACCCTCACCATTCATTAGTAGTACACTAATGTGATTTTCTATTATTTGTAATTATTCTTTTTTGTTTCCTGATAACTCAGGATATTAAATCCTACAGCTCTCCTCAATTATTTTATTGCTTCAAGTGTAGTATGTAATACTAATTGAGATTCCAATTGAGACACATATAATATTGCTGTAGGGATTATGACAATACCACCTAATCTCAATTCTAAGACATCTCTTTCACAGTTTAATATTTCTACAATCAGGATGGGTCTTCCAATTAATGTCACAAAAAATCTATTGGTGATTATGCAGAAAAGTAAGTTATGACAACACTACAAACACAAACACATAAAATATATATCTGTTCATCTGAATATCACTTTGGTTGAGGTATGTGCATTTGTAGCATCAAATGTGACTGATTTTTTAAAATATGTTTTTATTGATTGTAGAGAGGAAGGAACAGCGATAGAGAGATGAAAACATCGATGAGAGAGAAACATTGATTGGCTGCCTCCTGCATGCGCCCCACTGGAGATTGAGCCTGCAACCCGGGCATGTGCCCTGACCAGGAATCCAATGGGTGACCTCTTGATTCATGGGTCCATGCTCAACCATTGCGCCACACCAGCCAGGCAAATGTGCCTGAATTTTTATCCAAATTTAAATCTCTAGATGTCTGGTAATTTTTTTTTAAAGATTATACTGTGATAATGCTCTAAAAGAGAAACCAGGAATATACATATAAAATTGATTGTCACATACCTGATAAGATCATTAAATACAATGGAAACAGAAATCTTTAGAACTGGTTGCTGAATTCCGATTCCAGAACAGAATTTATGCATCAGGAAAAATTTAGATATTCTCTTCCAAAATAATTCCAATGAAACAATAATTCCAATGAAATGATTTACTCTCTAAAACACTGCTTTTGTCATGTAACTCTCCTGTTCATGAATCTATAATAGCTTTCTATTGCCCCCCCGTTCAAACACAAACTTCTACATAACTTTCAGGGGCATCCATTATCTGGACTCATAAATTTACACAATTTTAATAAGCATTTTTCCCCATTTCTACCTCCCAGTCTCTACTTCAGTCAGTCTCTTAAAGGAAGTCCCTATCTTTCTTACAACTCTGCCTTGATCTGTTCACTTCACCCATCCTCTTTCTTCCTAGCCAATAAAACCCGACCATCTTTCCATCACAATTCAAGTCTTGATCTACTTAATTTTGAGCTCCCATGGTAGCCAGAGACACTGTTAGTTACCAATGGCACTTATGTATTTATTTGCTTCTTAACTATTCCTTTTTCCATACCTTGGAAATATGGAAAACATCATCCATCCTTTGTCTTCTCCAAAGAAAAGAAGAACTTAAAAGACAGGAAACTAAATCTCAGAGAAATTAAATGAAGGGCTAGATTGAAGAGCTAACTAGTTCCACCTAGTCAAAACTCCAGTTTAGTGATCTTTTCCTTCTACATAGTATTAACATATGTTGAAAGGAGCAAAATAAAAGATATGTATCAAACCCAGGTCTTATTTTGCTTAATATAAAAAATAAGATCACAAACAGGGCCCATTATACATTAACCTACTGAAATTCCTGTTTCCCAATTAAACTAAAAGTTTATAAATTTTGAATTAAAGTTCCAATACAAATTGGGAGGGGAGCAGAAAGAGGATTAGTTATGGACTTAGTTAGTGACACAAAGCTTTATTTAAACTTGGTAAACCAGTCATAAGAGTCTCTCTTGGGTGCTATTTACACATTATTTTTTTATGATTACAATCATGCAATATGATTCCATTTGGGATTTCAAGTAAAGTTGGAATGCTGTATTCCCTAAAGAACAAATAGTGTTTGGTTTAAGGAGGAGAAAAAAGGAATGTGATACTTCTGGTCAAAAGTTCTCTTTCTGGAATTCATGATAAATGAAAAGAATTTTGGCAGTCCCTATGTCATTCTGCATCTCACAAGCAACGTGCAATTCCTCATGTCACTACAACTTGGTTATTCACTGAAACAACTGATCTTATTGCAAAACAAGTTAAACAAACAAACAAAGCCTCCTTCAGTTCCTGCCTTGATTCATTATTAGCATTCACCTTTCCTTTCGCCTCACCCACATCCCAGATATTGAATGTCAAACGGTCTCACCGAAGGGCAGGACATACGACAATTTAAACATCAATGAAATTGGATTCAGCTCTCCTTAGTCACTGAGTGATGACTCTATTTCTATTTGTACATTTTTTAAGTAATACTATGTCCTTCCTGGAAGTTCGTTTTGCATTCCAGATTACAGCAGGGACCGAAGTACAACAAAGAAAAAATGCAAAAAGTCAAGTGCCAGGGCAAGTTAGAAGCACACACATATGCAGGTAAGTCTGATTCACATTCCTTTTCAGTAAGATATTAATCTTTATGAAAATTTTAAAGAACTATCACTTAATTTAGCCTAAAGAAACTTAATTCTGCCTTAATATCAAATTTAAAATGTGATCAGAGGGTTACTTAGATTCTAACATACATGAGGGAAATGTACAAAGCATTTTACAACTCGGTAATAAATAATATGGATTGAAACACACATCCTGTTATTCTAATGTCATGTGATAATCGGATATAAAAAATATTTCCATCAATTTTTCACCTCCCATTATAGAACAGAAACTAAATATATCTATCTGCCCCCATCTCAAATCAGAGATGATATGATTGAAGTAGTTAAAATTTATTTCTAAAGTTTACCTTATAGGAGTAAAAAAATAATTCTAGAAGAACACATTTAGAGAGCTATTCACACTCTTTACTTAAACTGATCAGAGTTCATATAATAAATGATGCCTGTCTTTACTTCTGCTGATTACCTGCAGGAGCACCAAAAAAAAAAAGTATCTTCCTCTGTGCGAGTCACATCTGCAGGAAGAGGGCTACTAAAAAAAGAACCATCTGCTGTTCCAAGTTCATATCCTGCCAGTGGATATTTTGTAATGGTCAGGGCTGAAAAACATTTTGAAAGAAATAGTTTTATATTCTCATATAATTAAGGCAGAAATTCCAGCCTCAGAAAATTAAAATGGCAGTTGTATTTATTATTGATATATTTCACTGAATAAGTCTGATATTGTGTGTCTCTGATTTGTACCCTATTTTCTAAAATCCTATGATAACAAACATTTTCTCAGTATTCCCTGTTCCCCTTGCCTTTTGCATCAAATATATTTACCATTTATGATCCTCATGTGTAAATAGTAGTATCAATAACAAAGTAGAGACAAATTTCATTTTGAAAAATCCAGAAAGTGGGAATTTGGATATATGTACAGATTAAAATGTTAGAGTTATACCACAACAAACATGATTTATTTTAGCTGAGCTTAATCTTCCAAATAAAGCGAAAGTTTACGTTAAATAAATGTTATTTAATTGTATGTATGCCACTGCAAAGTTATAAGTAGATTTAAAAATGCTTGCCCTGGCCAGTGTTGTTCAATGGTTACAGCACTGGCCAGCACACCACAAGGGTCTTGGGTTCGATTCCCAATCAGGAGCATGTATCTAGGTTGCAGTTTCAATGCCCGGCCCCTGGTCAGGGCATGAGGGGGAGGCAACCAACCAGTGTGTCTCTCTCACCTCTCTCCCTCTCCCTCTCCCTCTCTCTCTCCCTCTCCCTCTCCTCCTCCTCTTCCTCCCACCCTTCCATTCTCTATAAAAAAGTCAATGGAAAAAATATCCTCAGGTGAGGATTAACAAAAACAATTCTTAAGCAAGTGATGTGCTATTATCTTGTAGGCACTGGTGAAAACCATTCATAAGAGAGTCTAATACATTTGTTTTCACAAGGGTTCTCTGATTTCACTGATAGCTAAATTAATAAATGATTGCTTAGTAAATGGGAATTTAACAGTATGTAAATCAAAGAATATTTAATTTCCTGGAATGAAATTATTCCAGGAATAATCATGTGACATCAAGATCACATGATATTTAACCGGTAGCTTGTCTTACAATTCCTTATGTTTTTATGTTTATTTCAGTGGTTCTCAAACTTGACTACTATGGAATCACCTGGAGGCTTATAAAATTTTTTCAGTGCCAGGACCCATCCTGCACCACATAAATCAGAATATCTTGGCAGTTAGGTCTCAATATCAAATTTTTTTTATTTTTAATTGTAGTAAACACACATAACATAAAATTTACCATCTTAACTATTTTTAAGTGTACAGTTCAATAGTGTTGACTGTATTCACATTGTAGTACAACTAGATCTTTAAAATATGCTGCATGACTGAAACTCTATACCCATTGAACATCTCCACAGCTTCTGGCAAACACCATTCTACTTTGTTTCTAAGAATGTGACTACTTTAGAGATCTCATATAAGTGAAATTATACAATAAACTTCAAGATTCTTCCATGTTGTTTCGTGTGAAAGTATTTTCTTTATTTTTAAAGCCCAATGCATACACATTTTCTTTATCCATTCATTAGTCAATGGACACTTGTATCACTTCCACATTTTAACTATTATAAATACTGCTATGAACATTATTGCACAAATATCTTTTTTAAACTCTGCTTTCAATTATTTTGAGTATGTACTCAGAAGTGAAATTGCAGAATCATATGGAAGTTCTATTTTTAATTTTTTGAGGAATCGCCATACTGTTTTCCACATCAATTGCACCATTTTACATTACCACCAACAGTGCACAAGGGTTTCAAAATTCTCCACATTCTTGCTAACACTTTTTACTTTCTGTTTTTTTCACAGTAGTCATCCTAATGGGTGTGAGGGGGTAGCTCATTGTGGTTTTGATTTGCATTTCTCAATTAGTGATGGATGGTTGGCAATATTCAAGGAATAACCTTTGGAGCCAGAGATATGAAACTGACATTCAGAAGAGAAAATAATCACGCACAGACTGGTAATGGTTGAAATACACCTAGGTAGTAGTAAAAACTTTAAGGTAAGACTGTTTTGCTTCCTCCATCCCACTCAGACTGCTTCCTCCCATGAACCTCCCCAGTCTCCCCTTTCTCCACAGAGTATTCTCTCTTTCAATCCAATTCCGTTCTAAAGAAAGAATTTAATATGATTTTTGGAATGTTTCTGATTGCTTACTGGGATATCCTATATAATAAAAGGGTAATATGCAAATCGACCGAATGGTGGAACAACCAGTCGCTATGACATGCACTGACCACAGACGCTCAATGCAGGAGCTGCCCCCAGCCTGCAGGCCCCGATGGCCAGATGGCGACCGGGGGAACTCAGGGTGGGTGGCAGTAGGGGGCAGGGCTGGCTGCGGGCAGCCGGGGAAGGTGGCCCTGATTACAGGCCAGGCCTAGGGAGAGTGTACCTGTGCACGAATTTCATGCGCCAGGCCTCTAGTTTACATATCAAGCCTTAACACTAATTTAAGAATATACTTTGGTATACCAAGTACTTACTTGGAAACCTGTATAATAAACTATATATTTCTTAGTTATCACAGAGTGTGTAGTTATACCTCAAAACAAGTCCTGAAAATCTAATTAATATACAAGTTCTGAATCATGAGAATTTTCCAACATCTCATTTGTTCAAAACCCTCAATTATGCAGAATATAGCCTAGATCCTAAAAGCAGACCAAACAAGCAAATAGTTAAATAGTAAAATTAGATACCAACATTCTTTGTTAACAGGAACTTGATTTTTCTCAGAGAAGAATCCTTTGACTCTCACTGAGTTATTAGATACTATCAGTTTTAGCAAATTTAACTATATGATTTTCCAATCTATAACAAATGCATCCATATTGGGAGGTGAAAATAAAAACATGAAAGTATGAATAAACACAAGTGTACCTTCACACTGCATATTATTTGCAAGCATCACTTATTACAGCACATTATGAGAACTGATACTCATATTGAGTGGCTTACTCAAAGATTAAATTACATTGGTATGCAGTCTTGGGAAGGTGCATAGCTCGTAAGATATGTAGCTATAGGGCACACACACAAATACCTTGCCTATACCTTTCTTCTGCTTTCAAATCTTGACTCTTTCATGAATCATAACATAAGCAGTTTATTACTTTGTCTTTACCCCTCCCTGCCTAAGGTACTCTCACCATTCCAACCACCTAACTTAACTAGGGGAAACCCTCCCCTTATTTTTCCTACTAAAAGTGAAGAATGCATAAGTGTTAAAGTGTCAAAAAAAATTTTCAAAATTGAATCTAAGAATGTTCTCCTTTGAAAGAGAAAGGCTGGGAGGAAGAAGAGTATTGAGGAAAAGAAAATGGAAGTAAGAAGTGAGACATGAGGCCTAGCTCACAAATACTTGTGATTTATTTGAGCAAAAGTATTCATTGCGCATCTCTCAGTAGTTAACTTATAACAGACACTTTCAGGTATTACATACTATTAATATTTGTTCTGCTTTCTTCCTGTTTAGTATCAGTAGGAAAAAACTGAAGGATTTCCTTATTATCTGGGTAGTTTTATAAAATCCCACAACAGGAAATCTCCCAAAGAATGGGATATTTAAATTTTTGTATTTATATTTTTAAAATTCCTTAAAGTACACAAGAATTAAATTCTATTCCTACTTGAAAATAAAGTAAAAACTTTTATTCACTAAAGTAAATAAATAAAGTAAAGTAAAGTAAAGTAAATAAATTTTCCTATATTGCTTTAGACCTCGCTATACATATACAGATAAAAAATTGTATCTCATATATGTGTATCATGATTTATATCATGTCATATTTTCTCATATATGTGTGCCATGGTTTACTTGATTTATTTACCTAACCATAACACTACCATTGAGAAAGTTTTCAGTATTTTACTATTATAAGATCAATGAACATGCTTGTTGTAACAAATTAGAATCTTAGCATGCTTTGTAGTTTTCATTGTACAAGTCTTTCACCTCCTTGGTTAAATTAATTCCTAAGTATTATATTCTCTTTGATGCTATTGTTAATGGAACTGTTTTCATAATTTCCTTTTAAGATAGTTCGTTGTAAATGTATAGAAATGCAACTGATTTTTGTGTGTTGACGTTGGATCCTGCTGCTTAGCTGAATTTATTTATTATTTCTAACAGGTTTTTTTGGAGGGGTGGATTATTAGGGCTTTGTATATGGAAGATCATACCATCTGTAATCAGATCATCTTACTTCTTCCTTTCCAATTTGAATGCTTTATTTTATTCATTTTTAATTGCTCTGGATACAACTTCTAGTACTAACAGAAGTGGCAGGATGGTCATCCTTGCCTTCTCTCTAATCTTAGAAGAAAGTTCTGTCTTTCTCCATTGAGTATGATGTGTTCATATATGGCTCTTATTATGTTAATGTAGTTTCCTTCTATTCCAAGTTTGTTGAGTATTTTTTATCATAAAATGGTGTTAAATTTTGTCAAAGACTTTTCTGAATCAATGAGATGATTATGCGATCTTTTTTTTTTCACTTCATTCTGTTAATGTGGTACACTGATTGATTTCATATGTTGAAAGATTATTGCATTCCAGAAATAAATCCTACTTGGTCATCATGCATAAACCTTTTAATATGTTGTGAATTCAGTTTGCTAGTATTTTGTTGAGGGTCTTTTTTTAAAAAATATATTCTATTGATTTTTTTACAGAGAGGAAGGGAGAGGGATAGAGAGTTAGAAACATCAATGAGAGAGAAACATCGATCAGCTGCCTCCTGCACACTCCCCACTGGGTATGTGCCTGCAACCAAGGTACATGCCCTTGGCTGGAATCGAACCTGGGACCCTTGAGTCCACAGGCCAACGCTCTATCCACTGAGCCAAACGGGTCAGGGCTGTTGAGGGTCTTTACATCAGTGTTCAGAAGGGATATTGGTCTGCAGTCATTTTGTAGTCTCTTTGTCTGGCTTTGGTTATCAGGGCAATGTTGGCCTCAGAATGCACTAGGAAGTGCTTCCTCCTCTTCAAATATTTGGAAAAATTTGAGAAGGGGTTTCAGTTCTTTAAATGTTTGATATGCCCTAGCTGGTTTGGCTCAATGGATAGAGCTTTGGTCTGTGGACTGAAGGGTCCCGAGTTCGATTCTGGCCAAGGGCACATGCCTGGGTTGTGGGCTCAACCCCCAGTAGGGGGCGTGCAGGAGGCAGCCAATCAATGATTCTCATCATTGATGTTTCTATCTTTCTCCCTCTCCCTTCCTCTCTGAAATCAATAAATGTTTGATATAATTCACCAGGGAAGCCAGGATATCCAGGGATATTTTTTTCCAGAAGATTTTTGGTTACTGATTCAATCTACTTACTAATTATAAATATATTTAAATTTTCTATTTCTTTGTGAATTAGTCTTAATAAGTTTTTTGTTTCTAGAAATGTGTTCATTTCATCTAGGTTACCAATGTGTTTAGCATACAATAGTACTGTTTACAGTACTATTTTATTTTATTTTTTTATATCTGTATAGTTAGTAGTAATGTCCCCACTTTCTGACTAGTAATTTGAGTCTTCTCTCTTTTAACTAAGTCCATCTAGCTAAAAGTTTACCAATTTTGTCGATCTTTTAAAGAACAACTTTTGGCTTCATTGATTTTTCTCTTGTTTTTCTACTCTATTTTGTTTACCTGTAACCTTTAATATTTCTTTCCTTCTGCTAGGTTTAGGTTTAATTTGTTCTTTTATCTAGTTCCTTAAGTTGTAAAGTTTGTTATGTATATTTTACCATAGTTAAAAAAAATTTTTTTTAATGTTTTTCACTTAGTATGTCCCCAAACTCTCTGATAACTTGCCTCGCTCTCAAAAAATACTTTTTTAAAGAACAAATTAACAAGAGAACTAGAAGACAAGCCACAGACTGAGAGAAAATATTTGCAACAACACATCAATTAAAGGATTGTTATCCAAAGTATGCATAAGACTCTTAAAACTCAAAAATAAAAAAACAAACAAAACAACTTAAAAAAATGGAACAACGACCTTAACAGATACCTCACCAACAAAGATATACAAATGGCAAATAAGTATATGAAAAGATATTCCACTTCAAATGTCATCAGAGAAATGCAAATTAAAACAACAATGTGATGTCACTACACAGAACACTGACAAAATCAAATGCTGGTGAGGATGTGTGGACCAATGGGAACTCTCATCCACTGCCAGTAGGAATGCAAAGTGGTTAAAAATGGTACAAACACTGTGAAAGACAGTTTAGTGGCTTCTTATAAAACAAAATATATACTCTTACTGTACAAGGAAGCAATCACCTCCCCTGCTATTTACTCACAAGGTTGAAAATTTTATATCCACATAAAATCCTGCACATTGATGTTTATAGGAGCATTATTCATAATTTACAAAACTTGGAAGCAATCAAGATGTCTTTCAGTAGGTGGATAAGTAAATTGTGATACATCCAGACAATGAAATATTATTCAGCACAAAGAAGAGAGGTGCTACCAAGCCATGAAAGAACATGGACGAACCTTAAATGCACATTACCAAGTGAAAGAAGCCAATATGAAATGGCTACATATATATGATTCCAACTATATGACATTCCGGAATAGGCAAAACCATGGAGACAATAAAAAGATCAGTGACTGCTGTGGGGTTTGGGAGCAAAGGGATAATAGAGCACAGAGGATTTTTTAGGGCAGTAAAAATAATCTGTATGATATTGTAATGATGGATGTATGTCTTGACTATTTGTCCAAATCCATAGAATGTCCAACACCAAGAGTGAACCCTAAGGTAAACCACAAACTTTAGGTAATTTAATTATGTGTCGACCTTGGTAAAAGTGTACCATTCTGGTGATTGGTGCTGATAATAGGTGAGGCAATGCATGTGTGGGGACAAGGGACATATGGAAAATCTCAGTGCCTCCATCTCAATTTTGTTGTAAACATCGTTATGTGAGCACATCTATGGGCTGCCTCCCACATGCCCCTGCCCTGGGATGGAGCCCACAACCTGGGCATACGCCCTTGACTGGACTACCCCTCCCGCCCCTGTGCCCAAGCAACTGAGCCACACCAGCAAGGGTTCTTATATATCCAGTTTCTTATATAACCCTACATAGCCTATTACAGTGCTAAATAATAGGGAATAGAGCCCTAGTCAGTTTAGCTCAGTGGCTAGAGTGTCGGCCTGCAGACCAGAGGATCCTGGGTTCAATTCCGATCAAGGGCACATACCTTGGTTGCAGGCTCTGCCCTGGCCCAGACCCTGGTCCAGGCACGTGCAGGAGGCAACCAATCAATGTGTTTCTCTCACATCGATGTTTCTGTCTTTTCCCTCTCTGTTCCACTTTCTCTAAAAGATCAATGGAAAAATATTCTCAGGTGAGGATTAACAAAATAATAATAATAATAATAATAATAATGGGGAATAAAAAACAAAAGCAGGTAAGAGTTCAAGCTTCAATGTAAATGCAAAAACCAGCTGTACCACTTACTAGCTTATATGATGCGAAGCAATTTACTTAATTTCTATGAACCTCACTTTTCTCATTTGTAAAATGGTAAGAATAAAAGTATCTACACTTTAAAACATTATGTGAAGATTAAATTAAATAGCAAATATTAAAAGAATATAAGCACTCAATAAAGGTCAGCTTTTAGAATTACTATTAGGAAGTACCTGATACTATTTAGTATAATTGGTGTTTAGCAAATTTCTCAGTTTAATTATAAATAAAACTTTCAAATTATGGTAAATCTACAAAACTTTAGAAAATAACAAGATAAAGCACATATTTATTTGTGAGTTCATTATCTATCTTCCTAACTACACTAGCTCCATGCAGTCAAGGATGAAGCCTATTTTACATACTACAATAGAGAAAGCAGCTATCAAACTGTCAGTGAAGCACACTGTACACAAATTAAAATAACTTTGGAATAAATTAATGTAATGGCTAATATTTTATATAGTCCAAAATTTATACATATGCTTATATCATTAACAACAACAACCCCTCTTCCTTTCTAACCAATTGATTCTGCCATCCTGAAAACTAAAAGCAAACATTAATATTTTTGCAAGTGTCACCACAGAATATCAATCTATTCAGCACCCATCTATCCTATAAACATATTCTAATACCAAGAACATATGCCATGTAAAAACTCTGTAGTGGAACATCACACATTGTTAAAGATACTGATGACTGTGGAATACTACTGAAAGAATAGTACTGAACTTCAAAATCCTAAACAAACTGTTTTTTAGATTGAAAGTGAGAAATAAAATATTTTGTCAGTTTTATTAATTTATAAACTTAATTTATAGGAAAAAATTCTCAACAAAATAAAAGGTATTGAATTTATAGTTGTAAACCTTTCATCAGTTTAAAACAGGTAGGGGAAATAGCTGTGTTTTCTTTCAAACTATATGTCCTAATAACTTTATATGAATAAATGTTTATTATTTCTGCTTGTTTTCTTATCTAGTTTAACTCAGCTATCAAAACAGGAATTCCTGTCCACCTGAACCAACGCAGACAGTAACCAAACAAGCTGACCACAGGCTCAAAGAATCATGTCTCCCACAAAATACTATTTCTTGCTCCTTTGCTATTATTTCTTTGGTGGTAAGCAGCCTTGAGAAAATGGTTTTGTTGTTACCTGCATGTAACTTCTCTCCTCAAAGCAATCAATGGCTATTTATTAAACACATAGCCATGGACTGTGCTTAAGCCTTGAGGAATCTAAGGTGCTTCTCTTGTATCAGCTTACAACCATATTAGATGCTCCTGTAATTTTAAAAAATTTATCTATTACCCTTGATGCTAACTTTACCTTGATCCACCTAAAAATCTTCAGCAATGATAGGTTCGATCTGTAAAATATATTGCACATCCATCCACTGCCATTGCCCTGGTTCGAAGCACTTTTTTTCAATAGAGATATTGTAATAACTAACTAGCTAACTACCTGATCTCTTGTTTCCACTCTTATTCAGGTATAGGCTAGTATGTGAGCTTTCTAAACCCCAGACTATCATTTCTATATTTTTTTCACTAAGTTTAAACAATTTATGAAAATTTTCAAATTTAAAAAAAGAATCTAATGAAATGCACAAATACACATGATCCACACTTAATTACAAAAACTGTGTCACAATACGTCTTTTTAAAAAATTGACGTATAACATTATGTTTGTTTCAGATATACAATACAGTGATTCAATATTTGTATGAAAATGTGAAATGATCAGGTCCTCCTCTAATTTTGTTGAAATCAATTGCAAATCATCTAACTTCCCAAAGGATTTGTATCCTTATATAAGAATGATTTAGTTTCTAATTTTTTTTTGAAAGTATACAAAATGACTTCTCAAAAAATTATCTTATGAATATTAATTATACATGTAACTTTCACCTAGAGACAGATTCTTTAATCAAATATATTTAAAACAGGATTGGCAAAATACTCTTTAATTTCAATATACCACTGACAGAACAATACTTTCTAACTTTTTATTTTGAAATAACTTATAATCTAAGCAAGTTGCCAAGATAGTTAGAGAGAGGCTCCTTGTACTCTTCACCCAGTCTCCCTCAATGGATACTTCTTATACAACTACAGAGCAATATCAAAACCAGAAACCAAAATTGGTACAAATGTGTGTGCATATATTGTATATATTTGTGTAATCACCATCACAAACAAGAAATAAAACCATTCCATCTCCATAAAGATCTCCCTCAGGCTACACTTTCCTTCATAGCTCCACCCAACTCCATCATCCACCTCAATGTCCTGGCAACCACTAATTTGTTCATGGCCTCTATAATTTTGTTATTTTGAGAATGTTATATAAATGGAATCATATGCTATGAGTCTGAGATTGGCTTTCTTCACTCAGCATAATGCCCTTACGACCCATTCGAGTTGTCTATCAATAGTTTGTCATTATTTTACTGCTCAGTAGTATGCCATGGTATACTACCTATAGATAAACTAGAGGCCTGGTGCATAAAATTCATGCACTAAGGATGGGGGGAATCCCCTCAGCCCGGCCTGCACCCTCTCACAGTCCGGGACCCCTCGCTCCTTACCATCTGCTTGCTCACTGCTCCTTACCGCTCAGCTCACTGCTCCTTAGCACTGCCGCTGCCACAGAGGCTCCCGCCACCGTCACTGCGCTCACCAGCCATGAGCCCGGCTTCTGGCTGAGCAGTGCTCCCCCTTTGGGAGCTCACTGACCACCAGGGGGCAGTTCCTGTGTTGAGCGTCTGCCCTGGTTCCACTGTTTGGTAGATTTGCATATTAGGCTTTTATTATATAGGATACATAGGTAGATAGATAGATAGATAGGCCATTGTCAGATATGTGTTTTGACAATATTTTATCCCAGTCTTATTCTCATCATAGGGTATTTAGCACAGCAATAGTTCTTAATTTTAATAAATTATAATTTATAAATTTTTCTTTTATATATCATGCCTTTTGCATCATGTCTAAGAAATCTTCAAGTCTTGATTCCCAAAGATGTTCTATGTTTTCTTCTAAAATTTTTATTGTTTTACATTTTAAACTTAAATCTATGATCCATTTTGAGTTATTTTTATATAAATTGTGAGTTCTGGGTCAAGATTAATTTTTTTTTCTATGAATATCCAATTCATCTCACCATTTATTGAAAAAACATTGAATTGCTTTTGCACCTTTGTCAAAGATCTGGTAGCTTTTACCATAGGAAGCTATTTCCGTGTTCACTATTCTGTGCCACTGATCTATGAAAATATGCTTCTACCAATACCACATAGGCTTCTAATGAGGTGCACTGCTTGATAAAATACTAGTCATCTTTTTGTCTTGAGATAAGATCATTGTTTCCCAACTTTCTTCATAAATATCATTAAGTGTAGGACTAGAAATCCCATCATGAGGCAAAGTATGATGAAACATCTATCCAGTTTCCCTCTAAGACTCTTGACTAACATGTCCTCTCAAAAATAGCCTTAATAACAGTCACCACCAACCTTATACAAAACTGATATTCATCGAGAAACATTGCCACCCTAGCCAGATAGAGCATCGGCCTACAGACTGAAGAGTCTGCGTTTCGATTCCAGTCAAAGGCACATGCAGGGTTGTGGGCTCAATCCCCAGTAGAGGGTATGTAGTAGGCAGCCAATCAGTGATTCTCTCTCATTGATGTTTCTATCTCTCTCTCCCTCTCCCTTCCTTTCTGAAATCAATAAAAACATTTAAAAGAAAGAAGAAACAAATAAAAAAAAGAAACAATGCCATGAAGTTCCTAAGCCTAAAGGTGCTCAAATAAGACTTCTTCAGCATTTGATGGAACGTTCAGGTTAGTAAAAACAGAAGTAAAAGTGTCATAGAGTTGTACACTTGAAACCTGGATGGTTTTATTAACCAATGTCACCCCAATAAGTTCAATCAATCAATCAATCAATAAATAAATCCTACACTGCAAAGTAGCTGCGGGATGTGAAGTACAGCATAGGGCATATTGTTAATAATATATTAATAACTATGTATGGTGTCAGTTGGGTGGGTACTAGAATTATCAGGGAGATCACTTTGTAAATTATATAATTGTCTAACCATTAAAACTAATATAAAATAATAGAGTGTCAGCTATAATTGAAAAATAAAATCAACAAACAAGACAAACAAAGAAGCTCCTAAGCTTCAGGCAACATAGATCCTAACTCAGGACTTTGACTAAAGCAGTACAAATGCCTTTTCTCTTCAGCATGTTCAAGTTCCAATTATGTTCCAATTACTCTTGCTGCATAATAAACTATCCCAAAAGGTAGTAGCTTAAATTAAGCACCACTTTATGCTCATGGAGTCTGTGGATTACAAATTCAGACAGCTCAGGGACAGAATACTATTCTCATTCTTTGACCAATATCAACATAGAAGATTTAAGATCAACAGGTTAAGACTGGTTATTTCTGAAGAATAGGACTACTGATGGAAGCAGAGGTGTTTAAAAAAAAATGTAATGATTTAACATTGAAATTTTATCTTAAGTGGCTGAAAGTTTAAAATTTGTTTTTAAAATAACTTTAAGGTTTTTTTGTTTATTATTTTTATAACTTTAAGTTTTAACTATATTGATGTTTTGTTTAAATAATTAAAAATATTTTATTGACTAAAATTATCCAAACTACAAAAGCTATATTTTAAGCCATTCAGCTGGAAATAATTGATCATCTGTTTTAATTTTACTTTAAAACAAATGTCCAGCATTTTGCACCTGGATAAAACAGTTCAGTGTTAACAAATACTTCAAAGAAAAACATTTGTAAATATGGCTGGTATAAGATGGAGACAATTAGTTGTTGGTATTCATCCCCACACCCAAGTATATATAAAAAGGTCAAGTCCTAAGTAAAAACAAGAACAGACATGAAATGGAAGGATAAATAACCAAATAAGGATAAAGGCAGAACTGGAGCAATTACCTAATATATTAAATTCACGATCATACATGACTTAAACCTTCTGGAATTGGGGTGTAATCATTATAGAAACACCAGTCAGCATTTCTTCTAAGACTCCTAGATAACTAAAGGGCTCCTCCCAACTTTCTATGCTAAAGGTTAAGATGTATCTCCCTTGGAGAACACATTTATGTTATCAAATCTTATATACTTACATACTTTGTTGTGTAAGTATTGCTATTTATTGTTAACTTTTTTTATTGACAATGTTTTTTATTCTGTATAGTTTTGTTCACCTTTGTTTAATGTAGTAGTTTAATGGAGTTTTTATTTTTTTGTTTTGTTTTTTATGTTGCTATGTATAAATGTTCTTCTTGACCTCTAACATTCAAGGATTCAATGACATTTGAAAATGTTTATATTCAGCTATGCTTACACCCACCACACCTCTAACAATGTCCATAATATAGTCCAAGTAATCCAGTTCTAAAGAGGTTCTGTAATGCTGGTATTTCTTTGCTCACCTAGCCCTTTCTCCTCTGCATCCTTCTTCCACTGATTAGGTAGAATGACCACAAGATGGATGCCTTTCACTAAAATTTCCCACTGATGCCCATTGATAACCATTGATGCCTTTCACTAAAATTTCCCATTGATGCCCATTGATAACCATTGATGCCTTTCACTAAAATTTGTTTCCTCTAAGAAACAACATACCTGAAAAAGCCCTGAAAACAGTAAAGTGCTATTCAAACATCATTACTGTACAGAGCTTATTTTCTTCACTATAAGAACAACTCCCATTCACACAATTCAAAATTTAATTTTAAGTTATGATAAAACCGTAGAAAGAATATCCTGCAATTAATCATATTTCTTCTAAACAATCTAAAAATTACAACTCTATCTTATCCTAACATAGAATAACTTTTTAATTGCCCTCCTAAGTTTATTCTTTTATGCTTACCAGTGTTTTCACATTACAGGAACAGTTACAAATGGGGAAAACTACCAAGCATTTTAAACTGTTTATATCTTTAAAAAGATGCAACTTGTCAAACTATCAGATCATCTGCTTTACTAAACGTGACTGATTGTCACAGTTGGCTAAATAAAACCCATTTCTATATAGAGTTCACCTTCTAATTGCCATGGTAAAGTAGGCTTTTCTAATGTTAAAAATTCCTTATCACCAAAAAAAAACCCCAGTATTTTCCTTATATTTATCTAAATATTTTCAGACATAACATCTAATTTTTATACAAATAAATGCAGATTCTTGTGGTGTAACTGCAAATCACCAATCATCCACAACCAAACCCTATACTCCTTTTCTAAAGATAAGCAACAATTTTTAAGAAAACACCAAAAAAAACAAAACCACAAATTCTTTTATCTGATCTCATCAGCTACTACTCTTAAGCAAAACTGATTTAAAGGACTACACATCTCCTGTTTTCATCTTCCTTTTTTCATACAAGGCACTCTTGGAAGTGTGTATCAATTCTATGCTACACATTCGAAAGCAGGAACACTGGGGAAAGTCTATATTTTTAATTCTTTCTGAAATTTCCTTTGCTCATTGATTCCTTCCCTAACGACAAGGAAAAGTAAAATGTCTATGTAGAATAGAATTATGAACTTCAAATAAATAATAGGTATCATATAAAGTTCTCATTTTGTTTTTATTAAACCAAAGAACTTATATACTTATATGCATAGGCCATGGATACAAACGATAGGGTGGTGAAGACCTGGGGCAATGGGTAGGAGCTGGGTGGAAAGGCGTAAAGGGGTGAGAGAGAATGGGAGACATCTGTAATACCACAACAATAAAATAAAGATAAAAATCAATTGTGGTCTGACCAGTGTGGCTGACCAGAGCGTCAACCCATGAACCAGGAGGTCATGGTTCAATTCCCAGTCAAGGCTCGGGTTGAGGGCTCTATCCTCAGTAGGGGGTATGCAGGAACCAGTCAATTGATGTTTCTCTCTTCTCTCCTCCATATTTCTATCTTTCTATCTGTCTTCCTTCCCCACTCTCTAAAATCAATAAAAATATATATTTTTTTAAAGTCAATTGTGCCCTAGCTAGTTTGGCTCAGTGGACAGAGAGTCAGCCTGTGGACTGAAGGGTCCTGGGTTCAATTCCAGTCAAGGGCACGTGCCTGGGTTGCAGGCTCGATCCCCAGCAGGGGGCGTGCAGGAGGCAGCCTATCAATGATTCTCTCTCATCATTGATGTTTCTAACTCTCCCTCTCCCTTCTTCTCTGAAATCAATAAAAATATATTTTTAAAAAATCAATTGTATAGTATATGGGGGAAATATATCTTGGTAAACTTCCACGTAAATAAAACCCACAGGAGAGCAGGTGTGAAATAGTAACTAAAAGTCAGTATGTATGTTTGGGCAATGTAGTATAGTTGTTTTTTCTTTGCACTGCAACCTCTACATATAGTTATATAAGGCACCGTTCATTTTAAAAGGAACACTGTCAATGTAGAGATTTCCAGAGAAAAGCAACCAAGAAATAAGCCATACATACTCATTATCACGACAGAAGATATGACTAGAGATATTGGAAACATTAACTCTCATGACTTTAATATCCTCTTGTGTGATGACTTCTGAATCCATATCCCCAAGTCTAACCTATCCCCTGGATTTCAAATGCATACCCACATGCTGGATGAATATACTTACTTGTCTGTTTCACATACATTTTGGCCTCAACCAGAGAGGTAGCATAGTATGAAGAGCCTGAATACTGGAGGCCATGATTCAATCCAGAACCTAGATTCTAGGCCAGTGATGGAGAACCTTTTGAACTCGGCGTGTCAGCATTTTGAAAAACCCTAACTTAACTCTGGTGCCATGTCACATATAGAAATTTTTTGATATTTGCAACCATAGTAAAACAAAGACTTATATTTTTGATATTTATTTTATATATTTAAATGCCATTTAACAAAGAAAAATCAACCAAAAAAAATGAGTTCGCGTGTCACCTCTGACAAGCGTGTCATAGGTTCGCCATCACTGCTCTAAGTAGTCCAACCCTCTAATCACATGATTGGCTCTCTGGAGACCGCCCGCCTCCTGAAGCAATCTATTGAAGGGCTATTTTCCTCCAGGGTCACTTCATTAGCATAAACTCAGGTTTGGACAACAGGGGCTCATTATGAAGAATGGAAGATACTCCTATCATTTAGGCAGTTCCAAAGTTTTAGGTGCTTTGTGACAGGAACTCGGACAAAGACCAAATAGATACATTCATATTTACAGGTTTATTTTACCACAAAAATAGAAATTTCCCCTCCTCTCTAGCTACTCCATATCCTCTTTGCTGTACTCTAACTTGTCTCTGTAACTTGGTATTTTATCACTTGTTTGTGTATCTGTTTATGGGCATCTCCTCCCAATAGAATATGAACTCCATGAGGGCAGGGTTGGGTCTCTTTTCTTTACTGTTCTATCTCCAGCATCCAGAACAGCTTTTAGCCTGACACAGGCACTCACTATTTATCAACGGAGTGAGTGAATGTCAAGTCAGGACACAGTCGCGATGCCATAGACTCACCTCCTATCTTTGGGAATCTGCCTCTGGAGGTGACAGTCCTGGGTCCTAGCTGTCTGATTCTGCCCTCTCTCCCACATTTGGTTATTCTAGAGACAGAAATCCACTGCCCCAGCATAGGAATTGGAATGGGAATTAAAATGCCGAGTCAGTTAAATGATGGTGAAAAGTAGGACAGAGTGACCTCCATAGCAATCCTCAGCCACCTTCACAGCAGCAGGGGAACCATAGAGAGGTAGAAAGAGTCTGTCAACAGATGCAGGAGAAAGGGGCAGTTGCACCAAAAGGAGCAGGAGTAAGAGATTATATGGCACTCAAGAGAGACATGGGGTTTTCTAGATACCATCGCCACAACCTGCCAACGCCCTTCCTATCCCTGAGTATTATGAGACTGACTCATAAGCTTTCAATAAAACCTCTTTATAACTAGGTTGACTTGAATGTGCTTCTGTTTCTGGCCATGTATGTTCCTTGGACACAAGGCTTAGATGGCAGTGGTGTAGGGCTAGTCAACAGAAGTCAAAGCAAGGAGACAATTAGCAATCTGTTCCCACCCCCGGGCTCCCTGGGCTCCAAGTTCATTCTAACCTGCAGTACCCTGCTGGCTCACTGGCCCCAAGCAGGGTCACTTGGATCTTCTCTCCTGGGAATTTGGAATCAGGAAGGCAGTCCATGTGCTTCTAGAATCAGAGGGCCAGTGAGCAGAGACAGAAAGACTGGGGCAGAAGAAAGAGAGCAGAGAGCAGAGGCTGTGATGAGAGAGAGGGAGAGGGAGAGAGAGAGAGAGAGAGAGAGAGAGAGAGAGAGAAGGGGAGGAGAGAGGAAAGGGGAGGCGAGGAGAGAGAAGAAGAGAGAAAGAGTCTGAAGATCTCTCAGGCCCAGTGCCAGCCTTCTTGAAGCTTACACACAATTCCCACCTTTGCTCCCATTCTCGCCAGACTGGATGAGGGGATGATGGCTGTTTGCAGCTGGTCACACCCCCTTCAGGGTGGGGGTCCCCACTGGGGTGCCTGGCCAGCCTGGATGAGGGGATGATGGCTGTTTGCAGCTGGTCACACCCCCTTCAGGGTGGGGGTCCCCACTGGGGTGCCTGGCCAGCCTGGATGAGGGGATGATGGCTGTTTGCAGCTGGTCACACCCCCTTCAGGGTGGGGGTCCCCACTGGGGTGCCTGGCCAGCCTGGATGAGGGGATGATGGCTGTTTGCAGCTGGTCACACCCCCTTCAGGGTGGGGGTCCCCACTGGGGTGCCTGGCCAGCCTGGATGAGGGGATGATGGCTGTTTGCAGCTGGTCACACCCCCTTCAGGGTGGGGGTCCCCACTGGGGTGCCTGGCCAGCCTGGATGAGGGGCTGAGGGCCATTTTCAGGCTGGCAGGTGACTGAAGCAACCCAACCTCTCCTTTTTTTCTTTTCTTTTTTATTCTGGGATTTATTTACCTTCTATGGCTGTCACTGGAACTGAGAGCCGGCTTTAGCTCTGAGGCTCTGCTCCAGCTCTGAGACCTCGGCTGCTGAAAGCAGGTATCTGGTTTGTTTGGCTTCTATAATTGAAACACTGTTGCAACTCGAGCTCGGCCGGCTGGCTGAAAGCATGGGGTTTGTTTAGCTTCTATAATTGCAACATTGTTTCTTAGAATGCAAGCTCAGAGCCCAGCAGCGGCAGGCGGGGAACCTTGGCTTCCTCCTTCACTGGAGCAAGCAAACCTCCTGTTCGCTTCAGCTGCCTGGCTGCCGACCGCCATCTTTGTTGGCAGTTAATTTGCATATCACCCTGATTAGCCAATGGGAAGCGTGTCGGAGGTATGGTTAATTACCATGTTTGTCTATTATTAGATAGGATATTTAAATGCCATTTAACAAAGAAAAATCAACCAGAAAAATGAGTTCGCGTGTCACCTCTGACACGCATGTCATAGGTTCACCATCACTGTTCTAGGCCCTACCAGTTACCAGCTATATAGACCTTGAAAAAAGTTGTGCCTCAACTTCCTCATCTACAAAATAAAAACAATAATATTTACCTTGTAAGGTTGTCATGAGATTTAAAGATCTATATAATTTTTGAAAGCTTTTAAGATAGAATTGGACACATCCTAACTGATATGTGTTTGTGAAATTTTTTTTTAAAAGCATACCTAATAACCAAATTTAAACTCTCCATCCCCAAAACTGTGCCTCTTTCCATACCCTAACCTCTTTTTTTCAGTGAGTCCTTAAATATTCCTGTCATAAGGGTCAATAAGGATGAAGACCATGCTTAGCAATCAGACTGTCCACAATCCAGAAAATGTCGACATCACTCTGAAGGAACACACAGTTATCATGAAGGGCCTAGAGGCACAGTGAGAAAGGACTTCAACTGCATCAGTATAGAACTTCATCTCCTTAAAAGAAAAAGCAGAGGCTACAGGTTGACAAATGGTGTGGAAATATAAAGGAACTAACTACTGTCCACACCATCTGTAGTCATGTACAAAACATTATCAAGGGTGTTACACTGGGCTTCTATTACAAGATGAGGCCTGTGTAAGCTCATTTCCCCATCAACACTGTTATTCAGGAAAATGGTTCTCTTGTTGAAATCAGAAATATCTTATGCAAAAAATGTATCCACAGGGTTCGGATGAGGTCAGGCATCGCTTGTTTAGCATCTCAAGCCCCCCCAAAAAATGAGTTAATTCTTGAGGAAATGACATTGCACTTGTATCAACTTCAGCTGCTTTGATTCAGCAAACCACAACAGTTAAAAACAAGGATATCAGAAAAGTTTTGGATGATATCTATGCTTCTGAAAAAGGAACAGTTTAGCAGGCTGATGAGTAAGATCTAAGTTGTCCAGCTACAGAAACAGCAAGATGAGAGATGACTCCTCAGACTTATTTGTGATATTTTAAAGATGCAATAAAAGCTGTGTATGGATTTGGGGAAGCAGGGGGACATGCGATCTTGCCAGTGAGGGGGAAAAGAGAAGAGGAAATAAAGAATTAAAAAGGAAATGGAGGAAAAAAGAGAGAAGGAAGAGAAATTGAGGAATTATGGCAGGAATTAAAAAATGTTGATAGTTCTTATCTCTGGTTGAAGAGATTACAAGTAATCATATTCTTTATATACTTTTCTGTATTTCTGAGATCTTCTAAAAATTAGAGATGTGCTTTCCTTTTCATCAGAGAGGGGAAAAAAACATGCTGTTTTGAAAATATATTTAATGATATTTTGGATAAAGTCTAAGTCCTTCATTACTTGATTCCTTCCACTTCCCATATCTCTCATAACCTTTCATTTCTGTACCTCTGCACAAGTAGCTATATCCCCATTCACCTTCACCTGGCTAATTCTTACCCATCCTTTAAAACCACTCACAGTTACTATCTCTTCTGTAAAGTCTTCTCAGACCACACCCTGCTCTCTCCAAACCCACTGTACCAATCTAGGTTAAATACCCCTTCTACATTCACCTTTATTTATTTATTTATTTTAATCCTCATCTGAGGATATTTTTCCATTGATTTTTATAGAGAGTGGGAAGGGAAAGACAGAGAGAAATGTCGATGTGAGAGAAACACATCGATTGGCTGCCTCCTGCACGAGCCCCGACCAGGGGGAGCCTGCAACTGAGGTACATGCCCTTGACCGGAATCAAATCCAGGACCCTTCGGTCCACAGGCTGACGCCCTATCCACTGAGCCAAACCAGCTAGGGCTACATTCACCTTTAGAATCTAGTGTACACATTTGGCACTTACCACAGTAAGTTCAATAATTAAAGTATTCGAGGCTTCTTTCCCTCTTTCACTGAGATAAAACACTTGTTTTCCTACCCCAGCATCTAACTCAGTACCTGACACATAGTCGGAGATCAAAAAAAGTTGTTCAAATGGCTTCCAAGTCATATTATTTCTATTCTATTATGTTGCCTCTCTAGACAAGTATAAAAGTTGGTAAAGTGAATGCATAAAGTCTGGGAGTATTCAAAGTGAAACAGAATGACATCATTCTTGTTCCTTCAATCATTTATTCACCAAATATTTATTTAGTACCTCATACACATCACACATTGGGAACACAAAGGATTTCTTCTCTCATGACACTTTGGGGTGGGGAGAGGAGAAGCCAAACATTGGCTCCATACTCAAAGCTACTAAATAAACACTAGTGACTTATCCCTAACATTAAGAAATACATTTGGAGTGAAGGCAGAGGGGCAGGGGGGTTAAGAGATCAACCAAAGGACCTGTATACATGCATATAAGCATAACCAATGGACACAGACATTGTAGGGGGAGTGAGGGCATGTGCTAGGGGGTGGGAGCAGCCGGGGAGAGGTCAATACGGGGAAAGGGAGACATATGTAATAATTTAAACAATAAAGAATTTAAATTAAAAATGAATAAATAAATGTCAAAAAAAGAAATACATTTGATATAGACCATATATAAAAGACAGCATCCTGTTTAGAAAGGTAAAAGATTTTGAATTAGATATGAGATTAGGTTACTTGAAGACAGCAATTTTCAATCTTTTTTTCTGGCTCCCACATACATGGGCATATCCAGATTTATGCATTCTTTCCACAACATGCTAAATAATTCTACTAATGAACATGGCATGAAGCTTCATAGTGCTTGCCAGTTACACTATCTCTTCTTAAAAAAAAAAAAAACAAGCCAAAGCAGTTCTTTACGACTTGCAAAGCCAGAACTTCAAGAGAAACCAATCCTAATTTTCCTCTCCACAATGATTAGACCCAGTAGGACCACCTGAAGGCTGCCTTCTAAGGTCTCTCTATATTGGAGAATGTAGCAGAGACTCCTGGCTGCCCACCCAATATCTAGTTTTCCTTTTTTCCCCTACTAGGAGATTTTATTGGGGATGGCAATATGCCCAGCTCAAAAACAAACAAACAAAAAAAGCCTACTAAATTTTTCTCTCTCTTTTAGTCAGGTACAGTTATATACTAGTTCTGGTCAAAGAGATACAAATGGAAGTCATTAGGAGCACTTCTGAGAAAGCTCTTTTTTTCACATTTTCTATTTAAATTTATTGGGGTAATATTGGTTAATAATATTATTTAAGTTTCAGGAGTAAAACTTTATAATCCATCATCTATATATACCATTATGCGTTCACCACCCAAAGTCTAGTCTCCTTTCGTCATCATATATTTGACCCCCTTTATTCTCTATTTTCCCCTCTGGTAACCACCATACTGTTCACCGTGTCTATGAGTTTGTTTGTTGTTTTTTTGTTTCACATACCACATAAGTAAAATCATATGGTTCTTGTCCTTTTTCATCTGACTTATTTCACTTAGCATGATACTCAAGATCCATCCATGTTGCTGCAAATGGCAATATTTCATCTTTTTATGGCTGAGTAGGTTACACTATATATGTATACTCTTTAAAAAATAAATAAATAAAGGCGTCACAAATTTTGGACTTAATTATCAGTACCAAATTGCCAGGCCCTCTCCAAATTCTAAACATTTTCTGATATGCAATTAAACAGATAGGCTCATTAAACATTTATGAGAAATTGACAAGAATGGGTATGCATTGCTTGTTTAAACTGTGGTGGGTAGAGGGAAATCAGAGAGAAGGAAATCCAAAACCATGTGATTTCCAAGAATAACTAGGGACAGTCCTGTTTATATATGGGGCTTCCTCTAGTCTAAGAGCTTTCCTCCCACTGTCCCTTTCATCTGTAATTTCTGAAAGACAGTCTTTCCAGATAGGCCTTTAGGCTAGTTTTAGTTTCTCTGATAAAGCAAACTGCTTCCTATAGGTTCCATGAGAATATTAGAAAGTATGTGAATATGAGGGTAGATGTAAGCAAAACTGTGTAGGAGAATCCAAAGAACCAGATAAATTCATTGAAGGACAATGCTAATGTCATAGACTGAGGTCTAGCAGAGGAATAAAATCTGACATCAGAGCTTTGAAATTAATTGAGCTAAAACAGTGTCCACATGAGAATGACAAAAGAAATGAAGATTTTCAATTTTAAGAGGATTAAAAAGATCATCAGGCAAGGGAAACAAAAGAAAAAATAAACAAATGGGACTAAATCAAACTAAAAAGTTTTTTCACAGCAAAGGAAACCATCAACAAAACACAACCTACTGAATGGGAGAAGATATATACCAATAATACATCTGATTAGGGGTTAATATCCAAAATATAGGGTGGGGCAAAAATAGATTTACAGTTGTGAGCTAATATGCTAAGTGTCTAACCATTCGTTTGACCTTTCGACTGGTAGCTATGACATGCACTGACCACCAGGGGGCAGACGCTCAACACACAGGCATGGAAACATAAAACAGACTGATGAATCTCAAAGGGAAGGGAGGAGGGGGGAGGGGAGGGCTGGAAGACATTAACAAAAGATCTTATATGCATACTAGAGGCCCAGTACATGGATTTGTGCACTGGTGGGGTCCCTTGGCCAGGCCTGCGCCCTCTCACAATCCGGGACCCCTCAAGGGATGTCGAACTGCAGGTTTCGGCCCGATCCCCATAGGCCAGGCCGAGGGACTCCACCGGTGCACGAATCCATGCACTGGGCCAGTTTCGGCCTGATCCCCACAGGCCAGGCCGAGGGACCCCACCCATGCACCGGGCCTCTAGTATTTAATATGTTGTTCTCAGCTGCATTCACATATCCTTTCTTGAATGGAAGAGAAAGCAATGCCATTTTAGTTAATGCTTTGTTCAGTTGGAAGGAAGAGACTTGCTTCAATAGCTTTAAACCCTGAATTCTTATTTCAAGCAGCTCCACTTTTGGTGTTCAGTGTTAGGGTATGTCTTTACACTCTTGGCTATGCATGTTATTGTGAATTATATTCTTCCATTGACCTAAAGGACAGAGTTTTAATTTAGTTCCATTAGTTATCATCAGCATTCATTAGGCTAGAATATATTTTTCGTCCTTATAACATAAAAATGTCCAGAGGTAGGTGATTTGGTGCTGGTGCTGCAATTTTGTGATTTTATTAAAGACTAGGCTCTAATTTTCTATACCTCCATTTATGGGATGTCCTTTTATTTTCGTGTTCTTATTCTAGGCAGAAAGAAGGGGGAAGGAGGAGAGGGTCAAAAAGTGACCGCATCTTCCTCCTTTTAAAAAGAGTCTTTCTGCTTCTTGTTGGAAAATTGGAAAGCCACATGCAAAAGAATGAAACTAGACTGCTCTCTGACACCATACACAAAAATTACTCAAAATAGATTAAAGACTTGAATACAAGACTCAAAACAATATAATGCACAGAAGAAAACATAGGTACTAAACTTATAGACCTTGGTCTCAGAGGGGGTTTTGTGAACGTGACCCCAAAGTCCAGGGAAATAAAAGCAAAAATAAATGAATGGGACTGTATTAAATGAAAAGGCTTCTGCACAGCAAAAGAAAGTATCAACAAAACAAAGAGGCACCCAACCAAATGGGAGAAGATAGTTGCAAACAATACCTCTAATAAGGGGATACTATCCAAAAATATATGAACTCATACAACTCAACAACAAGGAACAAGCAATTCAATTAAAAATGGGCAGAGGACCTGAACAGACACTTTTTCCTAGCAGACATACAGATGGCTGACAGACATATTAAAAAATGCTCAACTTCACTGGTTATAAGGGAAATGCAAATCAAAACCAGGAGATACCACCTCACACCTGTTAGAATAGCTATGATCAATAATAACAAGTGTTATAGAGAATATAGAAAAAAGGGAAGCCTTGTACGCTGCTGATGGGAATGCAAACTGGTATAGCCTTTATGGAAAACAGTATGGAGGCTCCTCAAAAAATGAAGAACAGAGCTATCATATGACTCAGCAGTCCCTCTTCTAGGGATCTACCTGAAAAAATTAAAAACTACTTATTTGGCCCGGCCAGCATGGCTCAGTGGTTGAGCATCGACCTATGAACCAGGAGGTCACGGTTTGATTCCCAGTCAGGGCACATGCCCGGGTTGCAGCTCAATCCTCAGAGGGGGTGTGCATGAGGCAGCCAATCAATGATTCTCTCTCACCATTGATGTTTCTCTCTCCCTCTCCCTTCCTCTCTGAAATCAATAAAAAATATTTTTAAAAAGCACTACCTATTTGTAAAGACATATGTACCTTTTCTTTCTGTGCAGCATTAATTCACAATAGCCAAGATGTGGAAACAACTGAAGTATCATTCGTTGGATGACTGACCAAAGAAGTGGTACATATACAGTATATAAGAAACTCCATAACTTAACACCTCTAAAAACAAACAATCTGACTTAAAAATGGGCAGAAAACCTAAATAGACATTTCTCCAAAAAAGACATGCAGATGGCCAACAGACATATAAAAAGAAGCTCAACGTCACTAATCATCAGAGAAATGCAAATTAAAACCATAATGAGATACACTCATACCCGTCAAGATGGTTATCATCAATAAATCAACCAATAAAAAGTATTGGTAAGAACAGGAAGAAAACGGAACCCTCATGGTGGGAATGCAGATTGATGTATGCACCCCTATTTTCACTGCAGCATTACTTACAATAGCCAAGATATGGAAGCAACCCAAGTGTCCATCAATAGATGAATAGATAAAAAAAAAAAGATGCCGTATACATATATACAAGGGACTTAGCCATAAAAAAGAATGAAATCTTACCATGTGGGACAACGTGGATGAACCTAATGGGTATTATGCTAAGTGAAATAAGTGAGACAGAGAAAGATAAATACCAACGATTTCACTTATATGTGCAATCTAAAAACAAAATAAATGAATAAACAAAACAGAAACAAACTCACAGAGAGAACTGATTGTCACCAGATGGGAGAGGAGTTGGGAAAATGGGTGAAGAAGGTGAAAAGGATTTAAGAAGTATAAATTGCCAGTTATAAAAATAGTCACAGGGATGTACTAGTAAAGTACGCATAGGGAATGAATATTGTCAATAATATTGAAATAACTATATATGGGTTGGTCACTTCATAAGGCATATAAATGTCTAATCACTATGTTGTACACCAGAAACATAATGTATGTCAGTTGGAAAACAAATGAATTACAAATAAGTTATTGAAAAAATAAATTAAAATATTTTAAAGAATTATAATTATAGTAATAAAACATTTTCAAAGACCTTTTCCATCTCCCACATCTCTAAAATAAACAATGAGACTAACATAATGTAATAATTAAAACTGCACAACTCATTTTATATACCTTGGTTCTACAAACTTGAGAGGATATAGAGGACAGGGGAAAAAAGAGAATGGGGTGTTCTGGGATTGCTCCAAATGAAAGAAATCCTTTTTACATCACTAAGTTTTAAACCAAAATCACAGAAAACATATTCTAATAATGACAATAGTGACATCTAACACATAATAATTACTATGTACCAGGCCCTGTTCTAAGCTCTTTATGTGTATTAATTCATTTGCTTCTTATATTTTTTTTTCCTATTAGATTGATGAAAAAGGCACAGAGTCTTTATATAATTCGCTCAAGGTCACAGGTTACTAAGTGGAAAAGCCAGCATTAAAACTCAAGCAGTCTGGTTCTAAAGTCCATGCTCTCTCTCAATCACTTTACCAAAATGTCTTTCTAGATGTTACACCTTAAAGTCATTTGGAGGGTCAAACTGGACAGAGATAAAATTATTTCCTTCTTACTATCTTGTCAAGGTACTGCTACTCTCCCAGTCACCCAAATTTGAATCTGTGAGATAACTTTTAGCCCACAGTGCAATCCATATTCAATTAGTCATACAACCAAACCCTAGCAATTAATCCCTTTCCACTCTTATTGTCATCATCCTGAAATTCCACACCCAAAAACTGCATCTACTTTTCAGGAAGTCAATAGCTCATGCTAACCTTACTAATGAAACATTAATGAACTGCAAGTCTCTAGTACCAATTTTATAGAACATAATTATAATAAAATATTTTTATTCCCCCATAAAAGTTCTCCTTATTAACTTTAGTCCATCATTCTAGCCTGTATATTAACTTTTCCTTCCAGATATATACCAAACACTAATTGGATAAGCAAAATTTTAAATTAAAATGTATCAATCACATTCCCTATTCAAATGACTCATGAAGGCTTTAAAGTTTCAGTACTGAAAATAAATTCTACAGGAAAGTGAGTTTTTTAACCCTGAAATTACACTTGGGGGTAGGGTGCTCTCACTTTAATTACCAGAACCACAACTTATATGACCCTTACGTGCTTTCTTTAATCCATTTTGGTTCCAATGAGTATCAGTGAGACTTTAAAAGGGCTTTACCATATAGGGAGAACCAAATAGAAACAGAGGCCAAGATTTAAAACAGTCTGCAGATAATATAAATAAGAGTATTGTCAAACCTTTTTTACTTCCTGAAACATAGATGTTAGTTACACAGTATACCATGGTAAATAACAAGATTCTCAATAGTCTTAGTATCTCAACACAATGATGGCCCAGCCAAGTGGCACAACTCCACACTCAGCTATCACAGCGTATTTGCTCTCAGCATTCATCAATCCTAATCTTTTCCAAACCAGCGAATCATCCAAAGCCCGAAAGTACTGTGAAGTTCCCTCACATGGATCCCTTGATTCCCAACTCCCTTTGTGCCAGGATGTGGGAAATACTATCTTCTCTTCCTCTTGGGAGGCAGAAAGAAAGAATAGTTGATTCTGACCTATACCTCAACTCCTCCTATTTTGTTTTAAATCTGGAAAAAAATGACTCTTCTACCTGCTTGGTAACTGACAATAGAAATAACTTTAGTCAATTACTGTACTCTTAACCTCCACATATTAAGAAGTAGCTACCTGAACCAAAAGGCTAAGGTGACCTGAGATTATAGAATTCATCACTATTGGTATCTGAAACGTGCCACAGATATAAATTTAGTGTGACCTGGATTAGATTAACTTCACATTATTCAATGCCTTGTCATATTTCCAAACCCTTGTGGCACTGCAGTTAACACCTCTGAAAATGACTGCCAGAGCAGTAGCAAGAGCTCATGGCTCCACTAGCCAGAGCTGGCACTAGTCGCCAGTCTCCAATAGGGTCTGTTGCAAAGTTAGCCAAAAATAATGTCCAAAGATTTGCCAGAGTTGGAGTTTCTTTTTGAAAAGCAGAAAGCAACTTAATTAAGATCCTAAACATACACTGACATAGTATAACATCCTGTATTACATGGAACCAGATCCCCAACTTAGTCACTTCCTAGATTATGTGTCAGGACTCTCACCCTGAGCATAATACAATTAAATAGGATGGTAAGATTCCATATTCTGCCCTGCATATGTTCTAGAAAATATAACTTTATTAGGTTAAGAGTTCTCTATTCGTAATTTAATGACACATCTAAACATTGTAGAACCTTCAACTTTTGAAAAAATCGAATATGTATATACATATATATTTGTTGTTGTTGTGTTGTTAATCCTTATTCGAGAATATTTTTCCCATTGATCTTATTTTTAGAGAGAGTGGAAGGGATGGGAGAGAGACAGAGAGAGAAACATCAATGTGAGAGAGACACGACTGGCTGTCTCCCATATGCATCCCTACCAGGGCCAGGATCAAGCCTGCAATCAAGGTTAGTGCCCTTGACCAGAATCGAACCTGGGACCCTTCAGTCTGTGGGCCGACGCTCTAACCACTGAACAAAACCGCTTAGGGTCAATATGTATGTATTTTAATACAAATTTAGCCAACAAATTTTTGAGGGAGAAAAAGCATAGTTTTTCCAAGTACAGTAACAACTGGAATATTAACCTAAATAGGTCAGGTTAATGTTGTTATACACTTGTGAAAAAGAACAAGACCATTGAGGATGGTGTGTGTCACTCTGAAGGTGAAGTCCATCATCACCATCAAATGCTACTAGACTAAATAAGACACCTGTCTTGTTTACCACTGTATTCCTAACAACCAACACATTGTCTAGTACCCACCAGACACTAAGAAAATACTTAAGGATGTATTCAATACATGCTAAAGCTACATGAATCCTTGGCAAGAGTACTGTATACAACTAATTTAATAACCAAAAGGGGGTGGGATTTGACCAGAGGACCTTTAAGGTTCCTTCCAAACCCTAAGATTCCATAGCATTTTAATCAGTACATTAGTGAAGATTTTAAATGAGCATCACATTCCATTATAGGAAAGACCTTTAGAGAAATTTCTACCAATAAATAGAGGCTGCATCACAAACTACCAGTCTTTTTATACAAATCTTCGTCAAGCAGGAGGGAAAAAAAGAAAGGAAGAAAGGAAAGAAAGAAAAGAAAGGAAGAAAAGAAAGGAAGGAAGGAAGGAAGGAAGGAAGGAAGGAAGGAAGGAAGGAAGGAAGGAAGGAAGGAAGGAAGGAAGGAAGAAAGAAGAGAAAGAAGAGAAGAGAAGAGAAGAGAAGAGAAGAGAAGAGAAGAGAAGAGAAGAGAAGAGAAGAAAAGAAAGAGAGAATCACTAAACTAGACAATTAAACCAAGTCTACGAGTTGTATTAAAATAAATCCTTAAATGCTGCATTATGTATGCTAAGAAATAATTAGGAGAAAAAGCCCTTTGAATAAAAAGTACATAGAATCATCCTTTTTCTTTGCAACCCCAAATTAAAAAGCCCGGTATCAGTTAAGCAATTGCTCAGTTACAGGACTTAGAAATACATAGGATTTTTATACTTGTACTTAATCTGCTTTAATGATAAGCTGTAAATGTGTGACTCTACATTTCTCTACCCTTTTCTCTGTCCTTGTATGGAATGCATTAAATATGTAACCTATTTGATTACAGATAATTATAATCACAGTCATGTATAACTCATATCTGACTAAGTCTTGGCTAGTATCAGCCAAGAAACTAATATCCATCACTCTTCATATCTACTTATATAAAAACCATGGGTGGTGTTCGTCACATACAGACGAACAGCCACAACCGAGCGGAAGGAAGTCAGTCCTACAGGCGTTGTCTTGGCAATGGCTGCACCCTCCCCCAAGCTGTTTCCCGGAGCTGTTTCCTGTAAGGGCGGAGTTTGAGGCAGGAACCCGCCCTGGGAGCATGGAGGCAGATCTTTCTAAAGTGTGCCGCACCAGCACGGGGTGAACCTGAGTGGGGCGGCTGAAAGGCTTAGAAAAGACAGACAAGAGAATGAAAGCCGGGTCTCGGTAGGACGCTGCTTCTCTGAGAGACAGCGACCACACCCACAGCCATGCCTTTATTTTATAGCAGATGCTACGAGGCAAAGTAAGGGTGTGACCAAGATGTTTACAACATTCTCCTGGGTTTCAATCCTACTCAACTACACGCACCTAAACTCTATCAAGCCCACATCACTCAGGCACATGGGGCCACATGTTCTGACCATAGGTTCAAGCTTACAACTACAGCTGTTGGCTATAATTGTGCTGGGAGGGCCCTGCCCTCCAAGCTGGGACTTGCACGTGGCAATGAGAGGACTGAACCTGTCCAAAGGCTTGAACCTGTCCAAAACACTGTAGCGGCTTCCCACAATAAAGTTTTAATTCTGTTTCTTTGTTACTAATGTTGTGGCCCCACCCCATAACAAAGAAACAAAGGAAAATTTCCCCATCGAATTTCTGAATAGTATTACTCCTTCGGGAATGCCGTGTCATAAATTAAAATTGAAAGTGGGTGCAATCATCATGCTATTGAGAAATCTCAATAGTAAATGGGGTCTTTGTAATAGTACCAGATTTATTATCAAAAGATTACGACCTAACATTATCGAAGCTGAAGTATTAACAGGATCTGCAGAGAGAGAGGCTGTTCTGATTCCAAGAATTAATTTGTCCCCATCTGACACTGGCCTCCCATTTAAATTGATTCGA
>NW_005366171.1:2611084-2661963 GCF_000412655.1 Myotis brandtii
CTTTTGTTACTGTTTATTTATTAATAAATTTATATATTATTTTCATATACATTTTACTAATTTCCTTTCATCTCTCACACTTCTATTATAGAGAAAGGGCAAATAGCAATGTTAAAATATCTCTGCTAATTAATTCCCTTTTTAAAAAAAATATATTTTATTGATTTTTTACAGAGAGGAAGGGAGAGGGATAGAGAGTTAGAAACATCGATGAGAGAGAAACATCGATCAGCTGCCTCCTGCACACTCCCCACTAGGGATGTGCCTGCAACCAAGGTACATGCCCTTGACCGGAATCGAACCCAGGACCCTTGAGTCTGCAGGCCGATGCTCTATCCACTGAGCCAAACCGGTTAGGGCAATTAATTCCCTTTTAATGTGCATGAATTTCGTGCACTGGGCTACTAGTTATATATATTTTTAATTATTTGGTAAGGTTATAGTTATAATGTTTGGTAATAACAAAAAAAAGCAAATTATAGAAACGATTTTACTTAGTTCATTTGCTTTCCTTAGATTATTTACAAACTATGGGCCAGCACTGTTCCTGTCTCTGCTTTATTATTTTTTAATAGTATGTATCATTTCACATGTACCATATAATTTACTTATTCATTATGGTTAGTGCCAGTCTCTCTCCACTAGAACTTTAAATCCTAAGAGAGGGATTTTAGCTGATTCACTACCATATCTTCAACACCCATCTCTGTACTTGACACAGTCAGCATTCTATAAATACCTGTTAAATGAATGAACTAAATTTTTAAATGGCTATAAATTTTAAAGCAAAAGTCTGGAAAAGTGAGCAACCTACCCAAAAAGTTGTATTTTCCTAAGTACTCACAAGACAGCTCTTTAATTATCTTTTTTTAATCACCAGTGATCTATATCTAAGTTATTAATTTCTGAACCCCACCCCTGTCCCTTTTTCAGGTTTAGAAACAATTCTTCACTTTTAGTAATAGCATCACATCATTCTGCTTAAAGTTGTCTCTGTCACCAACAGGCAACAAACAGGCTGTTCTATGATCTAACACTACAGACGATACCTAGGTAGAACAACATTAATATAAATAAATATTCATGTAAAGTTGAAAAGCATCTTCCAGAAATTTTAAAGAGGCCACATTAAGTTTAAAAGAATCTCTAGTTGATGAAATGAGTGAAAAGTATTATTATGAGTAGGGAGCCTTCTTTTCAACACAGAACATGGCTCTTCCTCCATTAATCTTGCCTGAAAGTAAAATATCTAAAACCAGAATCCCGGTTTCTACCTCATCTTGTTTATCAATACTCAGAAATCTCAGGAAAAGCAATCATTTTCTGAGTCAAAAGCCCAGTGAACTTCAAACAATGGAAACCACGATTAATTCACAAAATGGTAATAGTTCTCGTGTAAGTTTTATAGCAGTTTCCAAAGTAAGTACATAGTACTCAATTCGAGAAAAATACTGAAGATCTTACTACTCTTGATGAAATCCTTTAGTCAGTTATGAATCCAATAGTAGAATCTAACTTTTTCATTAGAACAGTATGGCTACTATAATCAAAGCCATTCCTGAGTTCACACATACCATAGGTGGTTCTTATAAATACAGTTGACCCTCCAGTGTCCTTGAGGGATTGGCTCCAGGTCTCCCAAGGACACCAAAATCCTCAAATGCTCGAATCTCTTATATAAAATGGTGTCATATCCTATATAATAAAAGGCTAATATGCAAATCGACCGAACAGCCAAACGACAGGTCACTATGATGCGCACTGACCACCAGGGGGCAGACACTCAATGCAGGAGCTGCCCCCCTGGTGGTCAGTGCATTCCATAGAGGGGGCGCTGCTCAGCCAGAAGCCAGGCGCAAGGGTGGTGTGTGCAGCGGCAGTAGCAGGAGCCTCTCCGCCTCCATAGCAGTACTAAGGATGTCCAACTGACAGCTTAGGCCCACTCCCGGACTGCAAGAGGGCAGAGGCTGGGCTGAGGGACCCACCCGCCCAAGTGCACGAATCTTATGCACCAGGCCTCTAGTTTGTATATAATCTCCACACATTCTTTCTATACTGAATTACATGTAATACCTAACAGTGAAAATGCTGTGTAAATACTTGTTATACTGTATTGTTTAGGGAATAATAACAAGAAAAAACAATGTGTACAGGTTCAATACAGACACAACCATCATAGTCCTAACTACATACTACACATCAACAACAACCTAATGTTTTTTATCAAATATTTTTCATACATGGTTGGTTGAATTCGGGGATACAGAAACCGTGGACATGGAACCTGCAGATATACAGGGCTAACTGTATGGTCTAGCTTTGAAAGAAATAAAAGCTGCTGACTCCTTAATTACCACAGATTTGTGCTATCAGACCCTTCTGATTTTAGTGTTAAAACACTTCTAGTCATGTCTTTCTAATGTCAATCAAGCCTTCCTAACTAGAATAAGACTTGTCTTGTTAATTTTTTAACTTTATAAAAAAGGAGAAGAAAAAACCTTTAAAAAAAAAAATCAACTTGCCCCATCTAACACAAAGACTAGAGTGTTATATTCTAGTTTTAAAAAAACTTCAGCAGAAAGTCAAAAGAACAGGCAGGGTTTTATTATCACCCCAGGGAATAGTAAATAGGTTTATGACATTGGGCAAGTTATTGAATACCTAGATTTCAATACCTAATTTTTAGCATGAATGAAAATTAATATGAGTACTTAAAATAAATTTAATTTACCTAAAACTGTCAGTTTTCTCTTTAGTTTTCCAAATCTTGAATTTACACAAATTTTCCCAACTTCTGAAATGATCTGTCTAAATTTTCACATGTATTTCACATTCTGAATAATTACTGGCCTAACTTGAAGTATCTTTAAGCTAGAAAAAATTAGCCATTTAAAGAAATAAACCTTACTAAATAAGGATTTATTATTTTTAACTTTAACTTATGAAATATTGATCCTATTTTTATCTTTCATTATATTTAAGGAGATATCAGAAATCATTCCTGCCACCCCAGTTCATGGACACATTTCAGTGCAACGCAATAGTAAACTATTGCTGACATAAGTACAAGCAATATAGAAATACTTCCAATTAAGGCATACATATATAACTTCAAGGCATTACTTAAAGTAAGGAGTCTGGTAATGATAAAAATTTGCTATAATAGTAGGCACAGCCACATCACTGATAAATTCAAGTTTATTAATCACTTAAGTGATTAATAAACTTTTAATTCGCAAACATTAAAAGCTTTTCTTTAATAAATATACACCTTAGTAATGCTATCCCCTAAATCTTTGTATACTGGTGATATTAGTGACATTTTATAGACACATAAGTACCACTAGAGGCCCCTAAATACTTCACTTTTTAAAACGTACATATTTATAAGTTATACGGAGATGACAATGATTACTCAAGGGACAATACAAACTCAAACAAAAAGATGTGGACCTATTTCATGCAGTAATCAGGATTTCTGGATCATCGAAGACTTTGATTGATTAGACCAAGAACTTGGGTATGAGAGAATGGATAATATCAAAATATCATTCCTTATATACCTTTGAAAATAGATTATATAACCTAGAAAGTTGGTGCTCTCTAAATAGCTGTTGCCTTTTATAATCAATCTATATACCTATACATAGGTATATTTACTGATACAGATAAAATCCCAGAGTTCAGTATTCTTTCTTAAATCTCACAAAGTCTGTCACATATAATAATGTTTTTATATCTAAAGTTGCCTACCATCTATACCAATTAAAACTTTAATAGCCTAGCTGGTGTAGCTCAACAGTTGAGTGTCACCCCAGGAATCAAGAGGCCACTGGTTCGATTCCCGGTCAGGACACATGCCCAGGTTGCCGGCTCAATCCCCTGTGGAAGGCGTGCAGGAGGCATTGATGATGTTTCTCTCTTATCGACCTTCCTCTCTCTCTATCCCTCTCCCTTCCTCTCGCTCTTAAAAAAAATCAATAAAAACGTATTAAAAGAAAAAACTTTAATAACGAAGATCTAGCCCTAACTGGTTTCGTTCAGTGGATAGAGCGTCGACCTGCAGACTCAAGGGTCCCGGGTTCGATTCCGGTCAAGGGCATGTACATTGGTTGCGGGCACATCCCCAGTGGGGAGTGTGCAGGAGGCAGCTGATCGGTGTTTCTCTCTCATCGATGTTTCTAACTCTCTATCCCTCTCCCTTCCTCTCTGTAAAAAATCAATAAAATATATTTTTTTAAAAATAACGAAGATCTACCCCACAGATTTGAATATACCCAAAATTCTGGCTTAAAGAGGAAAACCTGGCTCAGCAGAATAGATAACACCTGAGAAAACTCTGCTCTCAGTTCCTCTGGGAACTGCTGCTAGTCTCCCATGTCCCCTCATTTCTTCCAGAGTCCTCCCCCTTACTAAAGTTAAATATAAAAAAATAAAGGGCTCAAGTAGCATCGAGAGATTCTGCAGAGCCAAGTGAAATCTACGAAACAAAATGGGACTTCTTGCTGACTATCCACCCTTTTTGCGTGGTGATGCACTATTTTTCAAGAGTTTTCAAGTATTCCAGGGAACCTTTATTCAGTCGTGCTTTTGGCTTAACTAAAGGTCGCAAAGATGTTCTCCTAAGTTTTCTTTTAAAATCTTTATCGTTGTAGTTTCCACATTTAGTCTATAATCCATCTCAGATTAATTTTAATGTATGGTGTAAGGTAAGGTCAAGGCTAATTTTTTTCCAAGTAGATATTCAGTTGTCCTGGCACCATTTATTGAAAACCCTATCTTTTCCACAACTGAATTGCCTTAGCAACTCTACTGAAAATCAACTTATATACATGGGTTTGCTTCTATACTTTTGCATGGATCTACCTGTCTATCCTTAAGTCAATGCCACATTGTCTTGCATATTGAGCTTTATAAAAAGTCGGTCTTTAAACCAGGTAGTGCAAGTCCTCCAACTTTGTTCTTTCTTGTTCAAACTGTTTGGCTATTTGCTATACAATATGTCTTAGAGATTTGTTCATGTCACTGCATAAAGCTCTATCTCATACTTCTCAAAAATATTTTAGTAATAAAATATACATAACATAAAATTTATGATCTTAACCATTATTAAGTGTACAGTTCAGTAGTGTTAAATACATTCACATTTTTCTGCAACCAATCTCCAGAACTCTTTCCTCTTGCAAAACTGAAAATCTATATCCATTACACAACTCCTCATGCCTCCCTCCCCGACCCCTGGGCAAGCACTAGGAGCCTAGAAATTTGACTACTGTCTGTCTCTATGAATTTTACTATTCTAGGGACTTCACATAAATGGAATTATGCAGTATTTGTCTTTTAGTAACTGGCTTATTTCACTTAGCATAATGTCCTCAAGGTTCATCCATGTTGTAGTATATGTCAGAATTTCCTTCTTTTTTAAGACTGAATATAATTTCATTATGTGTATATACCACAATCTGTTTATCCAATCATCTGTCAATGGATACTTGGGTTGCTTCCACCTTTGGCCCATTGTAATTAATGCTAGGGCTGTATGTACAAATATCTGGTTCAAGTCCCTACTTTCAGTTCTTTAGGGTGTATACCAACAAGTGAAATTACTGGATCATATAATTATATGTTCAACTTTTTGAGGAAGCACCATACAGCTTTCCATTGCATCTTCACAATTTTATATTCCCAGCAACAGTGCACAGGGATTTTAATTTTTCCATATGTTTGCCAACACTTGCTATTTTCTATTGTTTTTAATAGTAGTGATCACAATAGGTGTAAAGTCATATCTCACTGTGGTTGTGATTTGCATTTTTCTAAAGATTAGTGATGTTATCATCATTTATGTGTTTGTTAGCCATTTGTACACCTTCTATCTCATACCTTTTAAAAGTTGCATTATATTCTAATGAGCAACTGTGGTACCACTAATCCAATCAGTCTCCTACTGATGGACAGTTTTCAATCTTCTGCCATGAATAACCTTATACATGCGTATGTGTAAGTAACCAACAAATCAGTTTGTTCAAGAATAGTTTCAGTTTATGTGTATTTTCCAATATACGACCTTTCACTCTCAAAAGCATTCTGATAAGCAAATTACATGAGAGATGAATAGCAACATTCCATGTTGTAATAGGGCCAGGCTATTTGCAAACAACATGACTTTGTGCTAGGTTAGACCTGAGTAGTTTCTACATCTTCCTCAGGAAGTGTTCTATGGCCCCAAAGCACCAGGTTTAGCAGAACCCCCACATGGCAAGAAAACCTTGTCTAAGGTGGTTCTGAGAGTAGTACTGAAGTAGCAGAGCATGGAGACAGGGGAGGTGAAAGATTCTGTAGCGTAAATGAGGCTATCGATGCACTAGTAAAATAAGCACAATTGAAAGTAACTGAAAGTCTAATATACAAGAACAAACCATTTTGGTGAGCATGTAGGAATGTGAGAAAAATAACACCAAAATTGACTATCCTCCACCTCAGAGATGTAAGAGAATCTACTGTCTCAAAAGTGTCCTGTAGACTCCATCAGATTCCAACCTGCCATGTGGTTTTATTACTTCAAAGAGACAATTGTCTGGAAGTAGGAAACTAAAATGTGAGCGCAAATCACCACTTTCCAGCTTAAACCCCATATATATCCACTTGCTTTGTTGTGAACAGAACTTAAAATTCCTTTTGTAGTCCTTAGTATATTTTAAAAGCCATGCCTTCATACTTCATAGCAGTATTCTTATGTTTTCGGCCTCAACGCTACACAAAATCAAGAGTCCTTCCACACATCCTTTAGACCATCTTTAAAACTGAATTCATCACCAAGTGCCCTACCTCAGCACAGAGGGTTAGATGCTACCTAAGTATCTTTTATAAGTATATATTTTTTACTTTTAGCTGTCTTCTTGTATTTCTCAAATCTCTCTAGCTGGCAAATTATCCTATCTTTATTCTAAATGATTACTTACACAGCTAACTTATTATACTCACGTGCAAGAACCAATGTTTTTATCTATTATAGTTCATCTTCTCAGATAAAGGGCCTATAATTCCAGCCATTTAAAATCTTTGTGCCTCTGATTCTGTTATCCAGTATGTTTACTACCTTTCTCATTCTCCTATCATGCATTTTCCTCTGCAAAGAGGGAGAAAAGTCTCTCCCTCTACACTCAGTTCCCTGAACAAACAGTATCTATATCTAGGCCAGTATGACAACTACTCTCCCATTTGTTGTATTCACTGCATTCTAAACAGCTTAAAGAATGAATGTATACATGGTACTTATACTTCTCTGCCCACAAATAGCATCCTATACTAAGGCTACTTCTCCTATGTTACAACTGCAAACGTTTAATACAAGATTTTCCCCCTCTTCTCTGCAATCTATACTTACAATTACAGAAAAATGGATTCAATTGAAGGTAGGCAAATCACTATTCTATAATTTAAATAACAAAACTAATTTCTTAAGAACCTCAAATTTAGAAACTCTAGTAACTCAACGTTTATTCCTCTTTTACTCAAGTCACAGCATTTTTTTAACATAGTACCTTAGCTTTCTAAAAAGAAATTAGACAGCCCTGGTGAGTTTGCTCAGTGGTTAGAGTGTGGGCCTACAGTCCAAAGAGTCATGGGTTCAATTCCCAGTCAAGGGCACATATCTCAGTTGCAGGTTTGATCCCCAGCCCTAGTCTGGGTGCGTAAGGGAGGCAACCAATCGATGTCTCTCACACATTGATGTTTCTCTCTCCCCCACCCCTCCGTCCTTCCCTTTCATTCTGTCTGAAAATCAATGGGAAAAAAATCCTCAGGTGAAGATTAAAAGAAAACAATTAGACAGATCTACAAATGTCTCAGTGCAGACAGTCCCTAATAAAAATATGGCACATTTGCCCTGGCCTGTTTGGCTCAGTGGATAGAGCATCGGCCTGCGGACTGAAGGGTCCCAGGTTCAATTCCGGCCAAGGGCACATGCCTGGGTTGCGGGCTCGATCCCCAGTAAGGGGCGTGCAGGAGGCAGCCGATCAATGATTCTCTCTCATCATTGATGTTTCTATCTCTCTCTCCCTCTCCCTTCCTCTCTGAAATCAATAAAGAAATATATTTTAAAAAATATGGCACATTTTCTGAATTATAATATTAAAAAAATTAGGGCATCTTTAAAAATAAAAAAAGCTAGTGCCAAAACAATACTGGTTTGCTGATGTCCAAAAGCTAGCCAAGCCCTAGCTGATTGGGCTCAGTGGATAGAGCGTCGGCCTGTGGAGTGAAAGGTCCTGGGTTCGATTCTGGTCAAGAGCACATTCCTGGGTTGTGGGCTTGATCCCCAGTAGTGGGGGGGGGGGGCATGCAAGAGGCAGCCAATCAATGATTCTCTCTCATCATTGATGTTTCCATCTCTATCTCTCTATCTCTCTCCCTCTCTCTTCTTCTCTGAAATCAATAAAAATGTATTTAAAAAATAAAAAATAAAAAAACAAAAGCTAGCCAATAAAAACATTTCTTCCCATAGTCCAAAATAGACTGTTAGCCATAGAATGCCTCTGCAAAACAATTCTTAAATTTTCTTTGAAATATTGTTACTAAAATTAACTGAAACTTTATTTATATGACTGTCTGTGGTTTCCTTGTATGCTTAAAAAACACAAGAAAAAGTTAAAAATATCCCAGAATTGGAAAAGTAGTCATTATGCTTGGTTTAGCTTATTTTCATATTTTTATTTTTAAAATCCATCCAAATTAAAGTTCAGCATTTCCCAATAGAAGAAAAGAAAAAGAAGGCAATTTCTTTACATAAAAGCCCAAAGAATAAATTCAGCATCCTCTAAATTAAATTTGGGATTTGACTTTTTAGAGACTGAATGCCTAAAATCCTTTCCTACAAGTCATAAAGTTTAGTCATCAGACGGGACACAATTATGTTTCCTTTAGACTTTAAACAAATCAAATATATGCTGTCTGGAAAGAAGAGGTGGAAATAGAAAATAATTTCAATATAATATTGTGCTCTGAACACAGACTTGTCCTCAGACAAAATAAGTGAAGTTGGTATCCATCTAATACGCAGCATTCTTTTAACATTTCTAAACCTAAGTTCTTCCAAATCATAGAACCCTGTTTTCAGATCCTACATTTACACTAAAATACAAATGCTAATCATAGTTTAAAGTGTCACTTTCAGAATATTCTCAGATCTTAGCTCACACTAAGAGTCAAAAGACCTGGGTTGAATCCTAACTCTGCTGCATCTCAGCTGTTAGACCCTAATAAAATTGTTTAAACTCCCTAATCTTTAATTTACTTATCTGTAAATTAGATACACTACCATGTATCATCTAATTTATGTAAGTTCATCACAGTCCTATACAATTGTTAAATATTAACATTAATATTATATGCTAAAAATTGTTCTACTACCTTGGAAAGGGTAAGATTTTTCTCCTCTGTAAATCATCACAAAAGGGCCACTATCACCCTAAAATCAACAAACCACTTAGAGACCGAGCCAGATCACCTTCAATTAGTCTAAGATTTTATTTGGCTTATTTCTGGTCTTGAAGCTATAGGAGTTACTCTAGTTACACAGTATTTCACAGTTATTCAAGTTATTGCTGTTCATATGAAGAACAGTTGCATGTCCCTACTATACAAAGTATAGCCCAAAGCAATAAATAATAAAAACACAATGAAATATTAAGTTAATGATTCTATTGTTTTTAAATGAATTTTGACAGATGTTAAATAAATTAATGTTTTACTTGACACAGCACAGTAGACATTAGAGGATTAGAATTGCTATCAATTACAGAAAAAGAAAAAAGAAATTTCTAATGTAATCCAGCAGCTCAAATATTCTTTTTTGTTAATTTATTGGAGTGACATTGGTTAATAAGATCATATACTAATAGGCTTCAGTGTACATTTCTATGATACATGATCTGTATATTGCATTGTGTGCCCACCATCCAAAGACCAATCATCTTCCATCACCATATATTTGGCCCCCTTTACCCTTTATTACTAAATAAAATCTAGCCCCAAAAAATCTTGAAATGCTTTGCTAAGAATCAGCCAAGAAGTCATCTAGGAAAATGTCAGGTGAGGAAAAATTCTGTCTACTTATTATCATCTCCATTCCACCAATTAGCAGCGTATAACTGTACTTGTTACTGGAAAGCCACTGACAGCACTTGAACACAGGAGTGTCTGTCATACAAAGAAAAAAACATTTACTAAATAATAAAATCAGTAAGTGTCCCTCCCTCACTACTGGAGAAACATCACACCATCTATTCCCTTGAATTTCAAAACACAACAATCATCCCTTGTCAATCAGCTAAATAGCTAGTGCCTACCCAGCTGGCATGGCTCAGTGGTTGAGCTTCAATCTATGAACCACGAGGTCAGGGCATATGCCTGAGTTATGTATGGGCTTGATCCCCAGTGTAGGGAGTGCAGGAGGCAGTCTATCAATGATTCTCTCTCATAATTGATGTTTCTCCCTCTCCTTCTCCCTTCCTCTCTGAAATCAATAAAAATATATTTTAAAAAATATCGAGTATCAGATCATATCTCTCTACCCCAATAATGTCTGCTGTTCTTGAAACTTATGAAGGCAGTTCACTGTTCAAATTGTCAAACTGTTGTAGTTTATATCCCTCCATGCTTTGATGTGAGAGAAGGTAGGAACTCACAGAAAGTTCAAAAAGGGCCCAGCCAGAGTGGCTCAGCAGGTGAGCGTTGATCCATGACCAGGAGGTCATGGTTTGATTCCCGGTCAGGGCACATGCCCGGGGTTGTGGGCTCTATCCCCAGTAGGGGGAGTGCAGGAGGCAGCTGATCAATGATTCTCTCTCATCATTTATGTTTCTATCTCTCTATTCTTCTCCCTCTCTCTCCCTCTAAAAATCAATAAAAACATATTTTTTAAAAAGTTCAAAACGGTCCAGCAACAAAAATTTCCCCTTTCAGTCATCACTGAAAGGATGCTTAAAGAGGATTTAAAAGCTTTAATAGTACAAATAAATACCTAGTTATTCATACAGGAAAGCCAATTACTAATATTTATAGGCATGTGGGGGAGGAAAAAAAGGAATACAAGGGGCTTCCCAAAAAGTTACTTTTTCTATGATCCCCACATTCTTTCCCCATTTTTAATAGCAAAATTCAAAATTTACCTTTTATGTGTGTCTACAGAACATGCTCCCTTCTTTATAAATAACCAAAATTAGGCATTCAGCAATGTATTTTTTATCTTTAGTGAAGCAGAAATGGACAGTCATTAGCAAAAATTTAAAAATTCACAATTTTTTTCAACATCAGTTTTATCCTAATTGATATTTCTGATCCATGCTAACAGATGAATATTTCTTCTGGGGCAGGTGTTACAAGATGTCAAACAAACAGCAGCAACAACAATAATAAACTAGCTACCTCATTTAATGAGCACTTATTTTATAGAATAAATTGTTCTAAGCATTTTATGTGCATTTTTAACCCATTTTATCTTACAAAAACCCTATGAGATTAGTAGTGTCGTTATCCTCATTTTATAAATGAGGATTCTGCTGCTCAAAGAAGTTAACTTGTCAAAAGTCAAACCATACAGCTGGGATTTGTAGTCCCCTCCAGAGTCTCCACACTTCACTATCATATTATACCAAACTAGAGGCCCGGTGCACAAATTCGTGCACAGGTGGGGTCCCTTGGCCTGGCTGGCAATCAGGGCTAACTCACCCGGTCCCGATTGGGGCATATCGGGGCCAGCCGTTGGGGGGGGGGGGGGGGGGGGGAGAGGCACAAGACAGGAGGTTGGCTGTAGGAGCGCACTGACCACCAGGGGGCAGCTCCTGCATTGAGTGTCTGCTGCCCCTGATCAGTGTGCATCATAGCAACCGGTTAACTGGTCGTTCAGTCATTTGGTCGTTCAGTCGCTTAGGCTTTTATATATATAGACTAGAGGCCCAGTGCATGAAATTCGTGCATGGAGAGGGGGGTCTTCTCAGCCCAGCCTGCACCCTCTCCAATCCGGAACCCCTTGAGGGATGTCCAACTGCCGACTTAGGATCCCAGAGATCGGGCCTTCACCGGCAGTCGGACAATCCTCTCACAATCCTGGACCGCTGGCTCCTAATCACTCACCTGCCTGCCTGCCTGGTCACCCCTAACTGCCCCCCCCCCAACAGACCTGATTGCCCCTCACTGCCTCTTTGTGCTGGCCTGATCACCTCTAAATGCCCCCTGCTGGCCTGGTTGCCCCTAACTGCCCCCCGCTGCTGGCCACACACATATACACATACTACAGTATGTTTGAGAACCAAACTGCATAGTCATATTGAAAAATACTTTAGTGATCATCTTTCCAGTCCCTCACTTAACCATCATGAAATAGCCACCAGATAGGATGTCCTAGCCATTATTAATTATGCACAACCATTACATTCCTTTAAAATGGCTGACAAAAATTAAAGCAGCTGAATTGCACTATGATAAAGCAACCTAAAGTTCCTAAAAAGAGAATTTGGGTTTGTGAATTCAACATGACTGGTCACCATTAAACTAACCTTTCTTTTTGTCTGTTTGTTTAGTTTTCATCAAAACAATAATCTGGAAATTTTCCAAAAAAATATAATAAACATTTGTGTAGTGACACACTATCACTAAAGCTACTAGGCTAACATTTTAACTGAAGAGTCAAAGGAACTTTTCAGCTCCCAAGTACATAAAGATCAATTTATTCTTTAATATTAGAGAGAAGTTTAAATGGAAAAATGGACAGCAAAACAGACATTCCAGAATCAATACATTCAAAGGTTTCTGTGCTTGGGGTACTGGGATGAGGGATTATTTCTAGTAACATGTTACAGTTAAATCACCAAATTATTCAACAGTAACTATAACATAAATATAATCATAAATATAACATAAGAAAAGTATCATTATAAAAGTACAATAATGCACCATCAACTTACCAATTCAATTCCCTGTGGAAAAGGTGTATCCTCCCAGTCCTTCTGCGGAAATCTCTGGATTATTTTCCCCAGACCTGCTCCTGACCCTATTAATAAAATCAAAATAAATGGGATATTATAAAATCTGAATACTCATTATATTAATACTTATTTATAAATGAATGTTTGTTGAATAAATTGATATATTGATTAAATATGTTCAAGGTTTAAAGGACACAAAAACATTTACCTTCTAAACATAATACTGAAATGACAGGCAATTATATCCAACAGACTCTCAAAAGTAACATACATATGAAAAGCTAAAAAAAAAAAAAAATAGACAGAAACATTAAAATCTAGAGTCTCTATCACACCATGGGAGTAACTGCCTTTGTTCCCAATAAGGAAAGCAATCTTCTCAGTATCTCAAGTTGAAACTTTAAAAGAACTTTTCAATGGAGGCAAAGTACTTTTAAGTGACAAAATGGTAGCTAGCACTAAGCTTCAGTTATGGGTCATAAACAGTATTATGAGTAAAATAAAGACTTTTACAGTGGCCTGGGAACTTGACTATTGTCTAGGCCAGTGATGGCGAACCTTTTGAGCTCAGCGTGTCAGCATTTTGAAAAACCCTAACTTAACTCTGGTGCCGTGTCACATATAGAAATTTTTTGGTATTTGCAACCATAGTATAAAAAAGATTTCTATTTTTGATATTTATTTTATATATTTAAATGCCATTTAACAAAGAAAAATCAAACAAAAAAATGAGTTCGCGTGTCACCTCTGACACGCATGTCATAGGTTCACCATCACTGGTCTAGGCAGAGTTTCTCAACATCAGCATTACTGACATTTTGGGCCAGATTGTGTGTTTATGGGAAGGTTGGGGGGAAAGGGTCTAAGTCCTGTGCATTGTAGGATGGTTAGTAGCATCCTTAGCCTCAACCCACTAGATGCTAGTAGCATCCTACCACCACCACCAAGTGCCACCACTTTTCTGTGCCATTATTGTTATAAAATTATCCTGGGACACTAAAGAATGGATTGACTTATTCTTGAATCTTGGGGATGTAATCTGTGAGTAATTTGGGAATGGAAAGTATATGTTAGCCCTAGCTGGTTTGGCTCAGTGGATAGAGCATCGGCATGTGGACTGAAAGGTCCTGGGTTCAATTCCAGTCAAGGGCACATGCCAGGTTATGGACTTGATTCCCAGTAGGGGGCGTGCAGGAGGCAACCAACCAATTATTCTCTCTCATCATTGATGTTTCTATCTCTCTCTTCCTTCCTCTCTGAAATCAATAAAAATCTATTTTTTAAAAAAAGAAAGTATATGTGAGATCTAAACTGCTTTTTGCTACACTTTTTAAAGAGCTTCATGAGTTGGCATATTCTACTTTGTGTCCCAGCTTACTATGAAGTGAAAGCAACATTCTGATTATATGTACATCTAACTTAAGTAAGCCTGTAACACCTGATTCAAATTGTTAATATATATTTTCCTACCTTCTCTGTTAAATTTTTTTAATCACCCACTATCATCCTTCACTCTGATCCTGTACATTTAACTTCCTCCTTGCCCCTCACTTAGAGTTTAAACACTTTATGGCCATATTTTTACCTATAAAAGATAAATGGAAAGTTAAGTTCATTTTACTAACCAACTCAGTACTATGCTCTAAAACTGGTCACATTTGAAAAAGGCAAAATAAAAACATTCTCAATTAAAGTTAACAACTGTTGCAGTACAGTAACTCCTCATATATCCATCATTATAGGGAAATGCAGGATTTCATTAAGAGTAAACTAAACTCGCCCTAACAGGTTTGGCTCAGCGGATAGAGCATCCGCCTGCGGACTTAAGGGTCCCAGGTTCGATTCCAGCCAAGGGCATGTACCTTGGTTGCGGGCATATCCCCAGTAGGGGGTGTGCAGGAGGCAGCTGATCAATGTTTCTCTCTCATTGATGTTTCTAACTCTCTATCCCTCTCCCTTCCTCTCTGTAAAAAATCAATAAAATATTTTAAAAAGGAGTAAACTAAACTAAAAGTGATGTATCACACGCACTCATTTTTCATCCACCTCAAACATTACCACTTCTGATATCTCAAGCAGAACTAATTCAAAAAATGGCTAGGTACTGGAAATACACACACGAAAAAGACATGGCCCCCATCCTCAAGGAACTCATAACCTATTGGAGAACAAGCAAATAAACTGATAACTTCAGTATATCATCATAAGCACAATGATAGAAGGGAACCAAATCTAGTCTAGCAGAGAAGACCATGGGAAACTTTCTAGAAGAAAAGACAGCCAGCTTTTTCTTTCAGCACCATCTTTGTATCCACTAGCATACTAAATGCCTGGCACTTAGTTCATACAGAGTTAAATGTTTATTTTAATAAATTCATTACTACTGACAGAAATTGTTTTAAGCTTACATCTCCCTGTCTTTTTAAACAGAGATAAATGCATGTTTTTTAGCTCATCATATTTAATCAGGTGTTCCTATATTGTCTGTTTAGTTCTGAAAGTCATAGCTAATATATTTTAGGCTTTTAAAATAGTTTATCATATTAATTTTTACTAAATATAAAAATATATGTTAACTGCAAATTTTTTCAAATATATAAAAATATAAAGAAGAAATCACCCACTTTCCCATACCTGAGGAGAATTACTGTTAACATTTTGGACTATTTTATCCTAGGGATAAAATAGGGAGGTTTTGTTAACATGTACTTTTTCTACAGAATTGAGGTCATACTAAACCTAGCTTTATATATTGGTGTAGTACTTAATATTTTACAGTGGGCCTTTGCTGTAGTATGTACATTGTCTAGTTTCTCACTATTATAAATAATGCTACATAAGGCCCTTTCTATATAAATACTTATCCTCATCTCACTTTTCCACAGAAAAAAGAATTCTTAGAAATACAACTACTGGGTTAAAGAGTATGAAAATTTTAAAGATCACACAAAGCCAAGGGCCCACCAGAAAGACATTTAACAATTTTTTTTTAACATTCTGTGTATAAGAATGACACTGGCATTTTCACTACAGCCTTACCAACAACTGTTATTTTAAATTTTTACTTGTTTTAATTATTGCAAATTTGACAGATAAAAAATTCCTCTCTGGCAGGAGCATAACTTTCAAAAGTCTCTAGAAGCAACATATTATTTATTGATTTCCCAATAATATGCAGTGTTTCAAAAACATGAAAGTTTAGTTTGAAATGGAGATATAACATTTATAAATGCACACAGAAATATGATTCATGGTGGTAAGACTTTCGGTTATATGAAAATGGAAATTAGGTTAGAAAAAAAGCAACAATAAAATGGTAGATTGATATTTCACTGCAAATAAAATGTAGAGAGAGCTACAATAACTTGGTTTCCAAATATGTAAACTGCTGGAGCTAACAACTGTTGAGGAGCTTATGAAAGTACCCTGCAAAAGTAAACAAATATTTTCTGAATATTGCTTCTTGATTTGTAAGCATTTAGTCTGAACGTTTAAACATTTCCCAAGTTCTTATATTTTATATGATAACTATTTTTAAGGCAATACTGGTTGTATTTAAAAATTCCGAGAAGATGACTTTTTGTATTGAAGAACAAGGAACAATGAGGGAAGACTGTTTCAGAGTCAGGTGCCCAGACACCTGCGCACTGATCCTTATGTCCAGAGGTGAAGCAGGTCATGTCAATCAGAGTGGCTGTAAAAGCAGCTTCTATCTGTATTACATGGGTAGGGGGAAGGGAGGAATTACTCAAAAGAAAGGGGACCACTTCCTAGAAAGGAGGGGTGCTAGGCGGCAAAAGATTGTCCCCTGCATAGTATGCAGCTGACTTGAGAGAAGGAAGGAGCAGTTATTAGTCAGTGCCTTCCTGTTGTTGTTTTTCGGACCCTACTCTCCTACCCCATTATAAAATCAAGAAATATAATGGCCAAATGGAGTTACTATATTAAAAGGGGGTAGGGGGAGCAATCCTCGGCAAGATACCAGAACATTTGGAAATGGCTTTCTTTGAAAGAAAAAGTAGATATGCTAGACAAGCTGCCCAAAACAAATTTAGACAGGATGAGGAAATACTGGTGCGGCCAGGCACACTTTTCCCTCCTTTATGTTTGGTAACCCACTTTCCCTTGGGTCCTGGAAGAGCTATCAGGCTACCCAGGCCAATCACTAGGATTAGCAACTGACCTAGGATGAGCCAACCATCCATTACCCTCGTGGCAGGTTTTCTAGCCTTGGCCAATGACTCCAGAAGAGTCAAAAAGTATTCTCTGGGGTTGCTAACTAGTATACTGTTGGTGTGAAGTTGCCAGTAGCTAGGAGGAAGAAATAAATCTGCAGAAGAACTAAGAATATCATAAAAATGTACACTTAAAACCTGTATGATCCTATTAACCAATGTCACCCCAATAAATTTAATTTTTAAAAAAATAATAAGTAGGGATTAATTAGGTGGAGAAATAAAATATAGTACTCTGCTCTACACAAAACAGGATGCTTAGTATTTGTTGACCATAACAATTGACAAAAATTATTTAATTAACTTCTATGTGTGTTACAGTGTAGATATACCAAGTATATACAGGGGTAGGCAAAAGTAGGTTTACAGTTGTGAGTATGTGAAAGTTTATTCTTGTGTTATTATTTATTTGTATTACAACTGTAAACCTACTTTTGCCAACCCTGATGTAGAAAGTTTGTTTAAATATAGACTCTGAACTTTAAGAAATGCTACTCTAATACCTAATTCACTAAATCTTTTTCTATGATGTTTATCTAAACAACTAGTTCAGAAGTTATCTACACTTGACTTGTCTTATGATGTCCATCTGCCCACACTCCTCTAACAAAATGGCAAAGTCCACAGTTCAAGGAAGGGCAGCAGCCATGCTCATACCCCTTCCACCAGCCAGAGAGAATTACTAAATCACTTATTTGGTTATTACATTTACTGTTGTTTGTCTGTCTCACTTCACTAGAATGAAAACAATGAATTTTGGCCTGCTTTGTTTACTGATGTGTCCTACCCAGGCACTTAGAATAATTCCTGGTATATATTAGATACTTAATAGCATGCTGTTGAACAAATGAATGGGGCTATAAGGTGGGTAAGGACATCTATAAACTGGCAAGCAACTTACGACCAGAGTGACCTAGACAAATCAAATTCCTCTGCTAGGGAATTCTGAATTTATTTTAAAAAGGAAGAAACTGAATAAAGCAGCCAAAAAGACATATAACGACTTGCTGTTGTGACAGAAAGGGGTCATGTGTAAAACCGAAGTTACAGAGCAGCAGAAACTCTTGGCCAAGACTTGCCAGTAGAAACAACCTAACCGTATACACATGTAGAAAGAAGCAGAGGTACCACAAGAAAGAAACCGTGCAGCTGCCTAGGTTCTACCTCCAGTTCACTCTAGCAGCATTATAGTGTCAAACTTCCTATGACATTCCTTCCTCTGAAGCTGGGATGGGTCTGTATTCCTTGTCACTAAAGAGTCCAAACTGGAGAGAGTGGGACTGAACAAATATTCAAAGATAATGGCTGAAATATTCTCAAATTTGGCAAAGCACCAAAAAAATTTCAAGTTGACTGAACCTCAAACAGGATAAACTCAAAGAAATTTACACCAAGACACATATCATTACTAAACTTCTGAAAACTAAAAAGAAAAAAAAATCTTGAAAGAAGCCAAGAGAAACAACATATTGCCCACAGGATAACACCAATTCAAATGAAAGCAAATTTCACACTAAAAACCATGAAGGTAAGGAGAAAGTGGCCCACCACTTTTCAAGTACTGAGAAAAAGAGCTGTCAACTATGAATTCTATTTCCAGCAAAACTATCTTTCAGGAATGAAGGGAAAATACAGACATTCTCAGATGAAGATAAACTAAAAGAATGTGCCACTAGGAGACCCATTCTTAAAGAGCAGCTGAAGGAAAAATGTTCAAACACAAAAGAAATGCTAAAGTAAACAAAGCACTACTAGAGCATCAGGAAGGAAGAACAAAAGACAGCAAAAATATAGGTACAGGAAATAAATTATCATGCTCCTCATGAGTTTTATATTTCATATCTGATGATTAAAACAAAAATTATAACAATTCAATTCAATGTTTTAATACCTTCTACGTTATCCCCAAACAACTGTTCATCCTCTGCTTTAATAGCTCTAAGTAAAAAGGAAATAACTACTTCCCAAAGTATTAGAAAGTTCTTCTGCATGTTGAAATATTTGTTCAGAATCCAACTCTCTGTAGGACTGAGGTTTTATTTTTGCTAAGGTCAGTCACCTCAGATCTAGACCCAATCAACATGTATTGTGCAGTTATTATACAGGAGGCATTTAATCCTAACAACCTATGGGGGAAAAAAACATTAATCTCAATTTTACACATAAAGAAATAAACTTACATATCAGGTAATATTTCCAAAGTCACATTGTATAAATACTAGGTGTACCAGTTAATAAGGAGGATTTTTTCAATAGATGGAGTTACACATATGTTGACATATATGCGATTTGATATGTATGCTATTTTGTTGTATGACAACAAGCTTCAAAACTTCATATGTCAAATTTGCTGAAGGTGTTAACATCATAGATATTTTTACACTTAAAAATGTCGAATTCTGTGCCAAAAAAAGAGCATTTGTGGGAAGTTATAATTCATTACTATATTTTGAGGAAAAGTACTGCTGAATACTTCGGGAAGTTTATGGTGAACATGCTCCATCTCAAGATACTTGTGAACGCTGGTTTTAAACGCTTTAAAAGTGATGATTTTGATGTGAAAGACAAAGAATGTCCAGGTCAACCAAAAAAGTTTGAAGACCAACAACTACAAGCATTATTGGATGAAGATGCGTGTCAAACTCAAAAACAACTTGCAGAAAGATTAAAAGTTGCTCAGCAAACAATTTCCAATAGTTTACAAGCAATGGGAATGATTTTAAAGGAAGGAAAATGGGTGCCACATCAACTGAACGAAAGACAAATGGAAAACCGAAAAGTCATCAGTAAAATGTTGCTTCAATGGCACGAAAGGAAGTCTATTTTTTTATTTATTGTCTAAAGTTTTACATATGTCTCCTTTTTCCCCAATTGACACCCACCCCCACCCAGCCATTCCCACCCCTGGCAAGCCCCCACTGCCCCAGTGTCTGTGTCCATTGGTTATGCTAATATGCATGCATACAAGTCCTTTGGTTGCTCTCTAACCTCCACCCTTCCCCTGCCATTGGTCTCTGGATCTATTCTTGTTCATCAAATTATGTTGATCATTATATCCCACATACGAGTGAGATCATGTGATATTTATCTTTCTCCGACTGGCTTATTTCACGTAGCATATGCTCTCCAGTTCCATCCATGCTGTTGCAAATGTGCCATATCTCTCTCACTGAGTGGGAACATCTTGAAGATAGACACCAATGATGCATTCATTCCAGCAAAGCCCACAGGGCCCTGAAATGTGCTCAAGAGATGTGTTGGATAACCCATGGATACAGACAATAGTGCAGAGAAGGCCTGGAGCGGGGCAGGTGCGGGATAAAGGCGGTCAATGAGGGAAAAGGGGGACATCTGCAATACTTTCAACAATCAAGATCAATTTAAAAAAAGGAGGTGTTGTTGGAACAACTAATTCCACCTACTTCCTCATTGGTATCCACAAATTACCTGAAAGATGGGGAAATGTGGCTAGCGATGGACATTACTTTGAATAGAGCACTTTTGATGTTTCTCTTGAAATTATCATGTTTTCTTTTATTACAAAATCCGACATTATTAACTGGTACACCTAGTAAGTGGCAGACCACATATGTGAATCCAAGTCACCCTAAATCTAGTCCTCAAATGCTTCTCAACGAATAGCTGGTGTCATGATGTCAACTGGCTCTTAAACCTCTCCTCAGGGCAATATCCTCCCTCCTCTATCCTCATTCCAACAACCTTTGTGATCACTTAAAATGTCTCTATCTACCTTTGAAGCTTACTGCTTGCCTGACTTGCAATCGTTAGTAGCTGTACTGTGACAGGGCAGATAGGAAGAACTGCCAAAATTAACTCTTCTTTCAACACAGAACTTAATCTGGGTATGACTGTAAAAAATATGTTTAGTTGTAGGCCCTGACTCTCTCCTATTCCTCCTATTCTACTGAAAGAAACCTGACCATTCCAGGGCAAGCACAGAGATACAATACTTAACATTTTCTGTTCTCAGTGTAACAAGCTAAAAATAAGCTCTCAACCCTCTCCCACAAATAATGCTTCAAGTGCTTAAAGCCAATTATTGTATCTTCTCAAAGTTAAATATGATTTCCATTTCCCTTCCCATCTCAGTCACTCTACTAAGTCCAAGGGTCTTTCTATTTCTCAAAACACCACTACAACAAAGACATCAACAGTAATTATGAATGAATAGAAATAACCCAAAATATAACTATCTTCCCACAGTAAATATCTTCAAATTATTCTAAGCAAATCCTCAGACATACATATATACCACTGAGTCTTGTTTTAAAAAGAACACTACATTGGTAATCAGGAGATATTAGACTTGTCTTAGCTCTATCTCTAACTAACAACCTTATGCAAATCCTCTTACACCTCTGAGTCTTAGTCTCTCACCTATAACGTCATCTTCGGTCCTCTGGGCTCTGAAATTCTATGCATCCTAAGCACCAGAAAATATGAAATACAAACATCTTACCACTAGAGGGCATAAAACTATGGTTGTCAACCTAAAAATTAGACAAAAATCTCCTCCAGATAGTGTACCAGGCAAACTATATTCATTTAAATTATATGAATTTAAATTAAACCTCAATAATTTGTCTGCTGGAAAAGAACTCCAGGCTACTGCTCAAACACTGTTATCTTTTAGGGCTAATTAAAGTTTTCTTAAACCAAACTGACTATCACAAAGATATGCTTACTGTGTAAAACTGAGGAAGAGGCATGAAGAAGTAGAGCAGAAAGAACATAGGTGGAGGGAGAGTAGAAGGGAGGAGAAGAAAAAGAAGCAGTTGGAGTTTTGTTTTTGTTTGGTGTGGGAGAGGCTGGGGGTTATGATGTTAAATTTCTGCAGTATATCTGTGCCTTTCAAAGTATTATACAAATATATTACCATTTTACCACAGAATATTTAGCCCCTGTTGATAGTTCAGCAGAAAGTAATATTCCCACATAAAAACTTCAGACAAATTTCATAGGAACAGCTTTAAAATACCAATATGTTAGCAGTAACTATAACATCAATCCTTTCAAAATAAAAAGAGAATTGCAAATATAGAAAACAATTCTTCTGTGATTATATCACTTTTACTATTTTTTAAGTATCCCTCTAATTAAGATTATTATGAACAAGTGCTTAGTTTAGCATAAGAGTTTTAAAATAGAAAGTTTTTAAACTGGGGAGAAAAGTTACTGATTGAACAACAGTGAAGGTCATCATGTCCATCTTCCTTAAACAAAGGTTCCTATTTGTTGTGTAATGCAACCAGGCATGATGCACATACCTTTCTCATTGAAACTCACCCAACGTGTTCCTATCAATGGATTCCCTAACCATAAGTCAAAAAAGAAGGCAGAAAAATCTCTAAGTTTTAAAGCATCTCTAGCAACCTATGCTGTGCCTTGCAAATCAATCAGGCTTTTAAAGAATACAGATGCCAACCCTAACCGGTTTGGCTCAGTGGATAGAGTGTCGGCTTGGGGACTCAAGGGTCCCAGGTTCGATTCTGGTCGCGGGCACATACCCAGTAGGAAGTGTGCAGGAGGCAACTAACTGATCAATGTTTCTCTCTCATTGATGTTTCTAACTCTCTATCCCTCTCCCTTCCTCTTTGTAAAAAATCAATAAAATATATATTTTTTTAAAAATACAGATGCCAAATTTCTTCTTCCCAAAGAGTTTAAAAGCATGTCTTCTACCTACAATGTTCCCCCTTCACAAATTCATATTTTTCGCATCTCTAATTTCCTATCCCCAACTCAAAGTTCACCTTTGAGCAGAACTAAAGTAAAAATAATCCAAGCCTTATGTTTTCTGCTCAACTCTTCTCAAAAAATCAAACTTTCTGTCCTGCAAAAAGATTTAAACAAGTGATAAGATCATTAAAATATACATTACCACAGGTTGTTTTTCCTGAGGTTTCATTCTCCTGAAAACAAACACTGCCTTCTCCTACATAAAACAATCTTTCTCAAGCTCCCAATGCCATCTATACCCCCTATCGAGCCTTTATACAGACACAACAAATTAATCATGACCAAAATGGGATTTCCCATCACTTCAACTAAACTGGCATCTTCTCCTCCTGCATTCCCTATTTCAAAGAGTGGCATCTTATCCACCTAGGCATTCAGTCTCTCATTTAGGATTAGGTTCATCAGCATATGACAGAAAACCTAAAATAGAAGTGTAAGCAAGATAGGAGTTTATTTCATTTCATATAAAAGAAGTCTAGGAGTTCAGAACTAATGCCAGAGCTATAGGCTCAGCTTCTTCAGGTTCGCCACTCTGTTATCTACTGGGTTTGGGCCTCCTGTTTTAGTATGTCTGTTAGAGCTCCAAAGAACATGTCCATGTTTCAAGTAGAAATTGACAAAGGCACAGATTATTGGAGGAGAATTCCTAGAAGGACAATTTCATTTATATATCATTGGCAAAAACCTAGTCACTTGGCCATACCCAACTGAAAGTGACAATTACACCGCTAGAGGGAGAGAGATTAGGAGGCAACTGGCACTTTCTACCACAGTCTGTCCATTAGACTAACAAGTGGCAACACCTCGTGCAGAACCATCTGTAATGCAGGAAGACAGGGAACTCCCCAGGAATAAAGCCACAGGGAGAGAGAGAGCCGTACAGAGAGTCTTTTGCTCGTGCAACATACATGTGCCTTCAGTACCTGCATCTTGCCCAATCCCAGATATAGCACTTCTATTTAATGATGGAATGCTGTCCACTAGGCTTGTCTGCATAGATGGCTCATGTAACTGGTACCAAGTATTTGAACATTTGTCCTCTATCAGATATGACAGCAAGCCTGTGTCCTTTTTTAAAAGTAGAATATTTGCTTGCCAAAAAGGATATATAGCTTAGCTCCAAAATTGGGGGAGGGGAGACGGAGGAGGGCTCACTGATTCTTCTGTCAAGGCTTGCAACAAGCTCCATATAGCAATCGAAGGGCAATTTTATGAAGTACTCAGAAAAGGGGTTGTGACAGTACACTTAAATGTAGTACCTGAAACCAAGCCCAAAGAGACCCACCAGTTACTATACTTCCTTTTGGTAGCAGTGAATATAAGATGCAGTAGCTTGTCTTCTATTTCAGAAGAGATAGCTCAACATATTTCAAAATGCAGAAACTTCACCTGAAGTGTCAGATAATTAAAATTTTTATGCACTGCCATTATCTGAGCCTTTACAAAGTATCTACGGAACCTGCTAGTTCTCTCTCTCAAAGTCCTATCAATTAGCATGATGTCATCACTGGAGGGGGCCCATGCAGTACACTGAGATGGCAAAATGAGCAAAATCTCTATAGACTAAACTATGGCGCAGAGCTAAAAAACTGACCTATTCGTGAAAGCAAAATGGTGACAGTATACTACATTGTTGGCTATGTCTAATGTTTTCTGGTGTGTGTGTGTGTGTGTGTGTGTGTGTGTGTGTGTGTGTGTGTGTATTTTTTTAAAGGCATTTGATAGGTCAATAGTTAACCACCAGGTGCCAGGGTCTGCTTCTAGTGAAGAGACCACATGTGAAGCATGGCTGTACAAGGTGAGGTCATAACACCTTTAAGCAAGGCAGATCACTCTCAACAGTCAAGGAAAGAGGGGTTGCTTCTGTTGGCAAGGGAGACTTAATAAAAATTACAGGATAAGGATACCTAGAATCATCCAAATACTCTCAGTGTCACCATTCTAATATTGGACTCATACTCTTTCCCAATCACTGCCCTAGCTTATTCTTTTTTTTTAATATTTTTTTGATTTTTCACAGAGATGGAGAGAGATAGAGAGCTAGAAACATCGATCAGCTGCCTCCTGCACATCCCCCATCAGTGATGTGCCCACAACCAAGGCACATGCCCCCGACCAGAATCGAACCTGGGACCCTCCAGTCCACAGGCCGACGCTCTATCCACTGAGCCAAACCGGTTAGGACTGCCCTAGCTTATTCTTAAGAGACCTGATTAAGCTGTGGCTTCAACCCATATTGTAGTTCAACAACTTGTTGCATTGGACTGGAAGGCACAAGAAAGTCTCTCTTTTTCTACAGGATGATTCAGGTAGGACCCTGTGACTAAGTTGGGATACCAATGTGTATTTGCCTTACTGCGTTTTGTGAGTATATCTAAATATTGAACAGAGGCTAAGAAAGTGAAAAACTGAAGAGAGTGACAGAGCTTTGGAAATATATTTAACTTTATTTCAGATATTCCTTAAAGGCAAAAGAACATTTTTAAAAACAGTTTTGAGGTAGACTGCTCAACTGTCTTCCAGGAAGATTGTGTCAGTTTATACTCCCATTTCCTTCAGGGGGATTTTATTTAGAGAAAAAATCATTTAATAAAAATTATGGCTTAAGCAACAACAGAGGAAACTGCATAGCTTCACAAAGGTGAGGATACTAAGGAACTGGATCGGGAAGATCAGACCATATACTTAATTCCAGTCATGTCTCTAAAAAATAATAAATTGCTACTTGTCTTTGGCCTTTATTATGTCCTAAGGCTACTTAAAACTAGGAATCAGAGTTCTGAAAATCCAAGGTCTTACCTTTTGTATTTGTCTGATTTATTGAGGCTGAAAGAGCCCCTGAGGGCATGGTTTAAATACATCTCAGTATTCTATGAGTAGAGAACTCTTTGAAATTGGAAAAAAGTCCTTTCAGCAGAGGTAATTCTTTTATTTCAGCAGACTACTTTACCTAATAGGAGGTGAATAATAATTCACTGAATATTGAGTAGTCAGATTTGTAGGGCTTTCTTTTTAGTGATTTTCCTAATAGACTGAGTTAGGGAAAAGAATTTACTAATATATACTAGTATTCCTTTGAAAGGCCCAGTCTGTACATTTCCTTTTCCTAGATTCATTGTAACTCTGTGTACTTTATTAGTTTACAAGGACCATTACTACCATGATTTGAAGAAAACAATTAACTTGTTTGGAAACTTGACATCTCAAGTTTTCTTCTTCATGCAAGTATTCTATTGTTCTAGTTTATTTTAAATATAACATTTAGCCCTGGCCAATGTGGCTTAGTTAGCTGGGTGTCATCCTGTATACCATTCTCGGTCAGGGCACATGCCCCAGTTTGCTCCCCCATAGGGGGTGTGCAGGAGGCAGCTGATGGACATTTCCCTCACATTGATGTTTCTCTCTCTTCTTTTCACTCTCTAAAGAAAAAAAAAAATCAATTACAAATTTAAAATGTAAGATTTAAAATTTTGAAATAGAAGATTCTTGTTTAAAGAAAATAACTACCTTTTGGTCCAGTTTTTAAGTGAAAAAATCTCTTTATAGTTAATGACATCTGCTTGTAGGTAAAAATACGTTCAATTTATTTTTTCCAATTTAAGCTAAGTTAGATGAAAAATTAAGTGTCAGAACAAACTTGGAAAATAATAGTATGAAAATTAATTTGCAATGGAAAGTAGCAGTTGGGACTGAATTTTACAAATGCTTTATATAATTGTCCCACGCGGTTATATGGAATTTGAAAAGAATGTTACTTGTTTTTCTTTTGAGACATGTTTTACCAAATAATTTTAGCCTGAGTAAACTAAAATCTACACAGGATTAATTTAATGATATTATTTTTTTTTTTTAGAGAAAAGAAATGAGAGGGAACAACAGTAAGAATTCATTCAGAGTAGTGAAAAACTGAAGATTTTTTAAAAAACAAGTTAACTAAATTACTAAAAAACTGTATTATCCTCCTCTCCTCCCCTGAAGTCCCTTTCATTGCTATTGTTCAGATTGTGTGTTTGAGGAATGTGGTTGTAGAAGAATGAAGGATGTTTGAAAATACTACAGCATTTGACAAAGTTATAATATGTTTCAGGAGATTATATGATAATAGTCTCTGGCCTTTTTCAATTGTGTGAAAGATAGGACACATAATTTGTATTAATGGCAACCATTTATCAAATATTATGTGCAAAGCTTTATTTAACTTCACTAATATCTCACAACAAATATATAAAGTAGGTTAAGTTACCGAGACTTGGAGACATTAAGTAATTTGCTCAAGGTTATACAGCTGAAACTGGTGGTGTCAGTATCTGAATCCTGTGGGATTTTTTTTAGTCTAAGTCTCATATTTTTAAACTGTGCACAAATTCTGTTGAAATTGGGGGGGGGGGGATCCCCAGATAAGTACGTTATTTAATTATTCTAGAAATGCTTACTGACTATTATGTGGCAGGCATGACACTACAAGCCAGATAACTAAATACAAGCCAGATATCAAATGCTCTATTATAGGTTAGGCCAGCGATTTTCTTTCTTTATCTTCTTTTATTGATTTTAGAGAGAGGAAGGGAGAGAAAGAAAAACAGAAACATCAATTTTAGAGAGAAACGTTGATCTGTTGCCTCCTGCATGCACCCCAACAGGAGATGGAACCTGCAACTTGGGTATGTGCCCCGACCAGGAATTAAACTTGTCACCTTTTGGTGTACAGGCTACACTTCAGCCAGCTGAGCCACACTGTCCAGGGCTAGTACAGTAATTTTCAATCTATGTGCCGCAAGAATTTTTGAAACATACAATATCCTCTTTCCCTTTAGATTGTCAAATAAAAAAATGACAACAGCCAACACAACAATAGCTATCCAGTGTGAATGAATCAAAATTATACCTTTTCTTTTTGTCATAGTGGCAAAAAAAATACATTTTTTGATGTGCTGCTGAATTTTAGTAATTAGTTTATGTGTGCCATGAGATGAAAAAGGTTGAAAATCACTGGGTTAGACTAATAAAAGAACATTTAAGAAAAAGCTGGACTCTTCTGCTTTAAAGGTTTTTAGCCTTTCATAAGTGGAGTGCCAAATGGCTTCCTTTCAGCCATCCAGTCAAGTGTCCGCCAGTGTAAATTTTCCATTCAATATGGCATATTTTTCTTTATATTTAGAAAATGTAGTTAAATATTCTCTAACTTAGTCAAGACTTTATATTCTTAAGTACAACTTTGAGGTTTTGTACAAACTCTTCTCTTGAAATGAGGAATCTAAAGCCTATATATTTAGGTAATTATTCTAGTTTATACATCAGATTAGTAGTAAAAGTCTCCTGCTTATTCAAAGTATGTAGTTTTATCCAGTAGAACTTAACTGCATTTCTTTTAATATTAATTAGCATTTATATAGTTTTAATTAACCATAGTTATTAATATTTTAAGAATACAATAATAATGCCATGGCTGGTTTGGCTCAGTGGATAGAGCGTCGGCCTGTGGACTGAAGGGTCCTGGGTTCGATTCTGGTCGGGGGCGTGTACCTTGGTTGCAGGCACATCCCCAGTGGGAGGTGTGCAGGAGGCAGCTGATCCATGTTTCTCTCTCATTGATGTTTCTGACTCTCTATCCTTCTCCCTTTCTCTCTGTAAAAAATCAATAAAATATATTTTTTAAAAAAAATAAATAAATAAATAAAAGAATACAATAATCATTACCTTGGTCATTCATACATGGTCTGAGCGCTTTAAACAGGAAGTAAATTGTAGTTTCTTCCAGAGTATGTCATGACAATCCAGATAAAAACAAAACTAAAAAATGTGTTTGAGTATTTGCTATATCTGATATTTCTAGCTTATGGTTTTTCTTTGGGGGATACAAATATAGAATCATTAAAATTACTATAAAATATGAATAATATATGTGCTTAACTTACTTTTGTCCGTCCATACACAAATGTTGATTTCTTATGCTGATATTTTTTAAAAAATAAAGAAATGAGGATAACAGAAGATTCTTAAATGTTTTATTTTGGGCTTTAACAGGTATAGAAAGAAGGTATCTATAAAATGACAGGAGACTATATACGGTTCTATATACCAGTATGTGTATTGTGTATAATTTTTGAAACAGGAAAGTAGTAAAACTTCTTTAGGATTAATTAAATGTTTTACTGAACAATGAGAATATGCTGATCAGTTTTAAAGAATGTCATCACTTTTTATATAAATGTCTTATATGGTCATAAAATTATAAACTGCATGTAACTCTGTGAGGATAAGCTTTATCCTCAGATAAAGATCTGAGACCTCTAGTGCCATAGCTCTTCAGAGAATATTTTGAGAAAGCATCAACCAATTCTGTTTACATAAGTGACTTCATTAGTTAAATTCAGTAGGTATAGGATATTTTGTTAATAATCAAGGACTTAAATAATCAAGGGCACTGGGTTAAAAGTTATGGTTTTATTTTCGTTTTCAGTATGTATATTCGTGTGTTGTGTATGCATACACATGTGTATATTTGTATCTTAGTTGACAACAGGTTAGTTGTCTTTTGGACATTATGGCTTGTAAGAGAATTTATACTTACATACAAAACATAAATAGATTACTACAGTCTTATCTGTCCCCACTATCAAGCAGCAGCCCCCAGAGGCTTACTCTCTATTTTATGACCCGACAACAATCTGTGAAAGGACATAAAATTACCAGTTAGGCTGTAAGGATTAAATGAGATGTTTGTAAAGTGCTTTGTATATATAGAAAGCAATGAATAAATGTTAGCTATTATTATAACTATTAATTTGCATGCACCTTTTTTCTTTCACTCAACATAAGATGGGAATGGAGGCTTTAGATAACTTGTCCAAAGTTTCCCATCTTATAGTAAAGACCTGTGATTTGATTCCAAGTATTCTAACGCTACCATCTACACCAGTGGTTCTCAACCTTCCTAATGCCGTGACCCTTTAATACAGTTCCTCATGTTGTGGTGACCCCCAACCATAAAATTATTTTTATTGCTACTTCATAACTGTAATTTTGCTACTGTTATGAATCGTAATGTAAATATCTGATATGCAGGATGTATTTTCATTGTTACAAATTGAACATAATTAAAGCATAGTGATTAATCACAAAAACAATATGTAATTATATATGTGTTTTCCGATGGTCTTAGGCGACCCCTGTGAAAGGGTCGTTCGACCCCCAAAGGGATCGCGACCCACAGGTTGAGAACCGCTGATCTATACTCTTTTAACGCCTGAGCTGTACTGCTTTATTTCATTGAAATGAACTAAACTTTCCTCGTTTGAATTTAAATAAGACTGGTTGCAAGGAAAAAAGAGTAACTCAAATTAGTCCAATCAAAAGGGGGTACAATGAAGATCTCATAGAAATCCAAGGGCTTGGTTCACAGGAGCTAAAACTAGCCCCCAATGCAGACACTTGCTTATCTCTGTGCCTTCTTTGCTCCCCTCCCCCTTTTTTCTTTTTTTTTTTTAACTATTAATTGACTGAATTCTTTTTTTTTAATTCTTTATTAGTTAAGGTATTACAAATGTGTCCTCATCCCCCCCCCACGTACCCCCATCTCCCCGCCCCACACACACACACACTCATGCTCTCATCCCCCTGTTGTCCATGTTAGCCAGTTCCTGTGCTCTCTATTAGTTTCATATTCCTTTGGGATCTGTACTGGCTGTCTACTGCTGCTGTGTGGCTCTTCCTGCTTCATTGTTTGTCTCCCATTTCCTGGGACAAATTCTATTGTCCCATCTCACCTTTTTGAGGGAGACCACATAAGTGAATGGGTTGTTCACTGGTACCTTTTCTGTCTAGTCATCATTTCTGAACAGTGGTAGTCACATGATCCAAAACACAGTCACTGGTCTCGGTATGGCCATGACATTTTCACCTAGAAGTGGGATATGGGTCAGCAAGTATAAGATTTACTGGTAACTAACTGACCTAGCTTAGGTGATACTGTCAAAAAAAAAAGATAGTCATGTGAAATTTTTTACTAGATAAATATTTTCTTTCTTTTTTTTTATCCTCACCCGAGGATATTTTTCCATTGATTTTTAGAGAGAGTGGAAGAGGGAGAGACAGAGAGAAACACCAATGTGTGAGAGCCACCTCGATTGGTTGCCTCCCGCATGACCCCAACCAGGGCCGGGAGCCTGCAACCCAGGGCGTGCTCTTGACGGGAATCAAACCCAGAACCCTTCAGTCCGCAGGCTGATGCACTATCCACTGAGCAGAACCTGCTAGGGCTAGATAAGTATTTTCTAAGGTACATTCCACAAAACATTAGTTCCAGGCAATGGCCTATGAAGAGTGGTAACTTTGGCTAAATATATATGGGAAACTGCTCAATGCATCTACTTGAAGATTCACAGTATGATGGCATATTAAAAATTCTGAAAATTCCTGCAATATGGGACTTTGGTGAGCTCTTTTTAATATAAGATTTCCCACACTATTGGGTCACAAAACTCTTACTGTATGATCGATATCTCACTAAACTGTGTTTTGGGAAGCATCGCATTAGAGGATGGTAGCGGTTTCTTTTCTTTTGGGGGGAAATGGTAGGATTAGTGTTATAAAATTTACTGGTAATTCTATTTAACAGTCGTTGACAGTAGAGGATACCTGTTAAAAACACAGGCTTTGGCATTACATAGATAGGATTTTAATTTTAACTCTGCTATTTATTAGATGTGATTTTGGATAAGAACTTGAGCTTTCTGGGCCTGTTTGATAATCTGCGGTATTTCCTGTAAGGTGCTTACCTTAGTGCCTGACATGGTAAATACTTAATAAGTGGTGATCTATAAAATTACCTGTGTTTCTGCTAGAAAATGTTTGGGTACACCAGTTAGGGAAATTACTCTTCTACAATCTTTCATCTGAACAGTTTTATCTAGTATAATTATGTGTCAGACTTCATTTTAGGATAAATATAGAATAATATTACAATAATAATAATAGGTTCAAAGAAGAATCTCAAATTAAGAAAAAAAAATATTGCCCTAGCTGGTTTGGTTCAGTGGATAGAGCATCAGCCTGCAGACTGAAGAGTCTAGCATTCAATTCCAGTCAAGAGCATATGCCTGGGTTGTGGGCTCGATCCCCAGTAGGGGGTGTGCAGGAGGCAGCCGATCAATGATTCTCTCTCATCATTGATGTTTCTCTCTCTCCCTCTCTGAAATCAATAAAATACATATAAGAGAAAAAATATCGAAGGGTAAGAGGCTATTAAATTTTCGACACTTAGGAGAAGAAATGATGGGGGTTGGTGTGAGGTAAAGTTACTGTTTGAGAACTGCTGTGCAGGAGTGTGTGTGTTGGAGGTACGATATGGTGAGAGAGTATATAATGCTCTGGAGAGGGTGGGCCAGCTTTTGAAGTATCAATTTTCCTAATGATGTTTTGATTTATAAACCAAATGTATATGGATAAACGAAATGCTCTGAGTATGAGCGACAGCCACAGATCATTCCTGGAAAAAACAGCTGCAATGATTTGCATCAGTTGTTATGCTTTGTATCATCAGCCCCCTCCACTTTGCTATGCTTAACTGGACCAGAAATTGGCATCAGTGATGTATATGTAGGTCAGTAGCTTATAATAGCATGACCCAAGAACTGACCAGTAGTTTTGTCTTACAAAATGATGAATTAACTCAGTCTGATCCGCTTTCTTAGGGAATTTGAAAATGAGATGGCAAAAAAGACAGTAAGCAGAAGCTGCAGGACATGTATTAGAAACCATGTATCAGAGCACTCATGGTGGAGAGCAAACGAAACCACAGCCACCTAAGAGGTAGAGTCAGGAAACTGAATTATGACAGTGATCAATCAAGTTCCTATTGGTGTACCAATTTTATTTTCTTCTGACCAGTGTTCCAGCTCTCAATGAGGCCTCATTGTGGAGACTTTTCTTGTGCTTCCACACTACCCAAATATTCTTGCAGTAAACTCTCATTATGAAGTAACAAATGAATCTGCATATAGATCTGGAAATCCATATTCTTTAAGGAAAGTGCAATAATTACCCGAGTTGGTGTAAATGGCAGTGATTAGTTAGGTGGTAGGAACAGGGACTTTGCTTGTGGCATTACTGACCAGGAAGTTGTGTTTCTTTCATTTTTTTTTTGACACAGTTGCCTCAGTTATTGAGGTAAAGAGAACTGGTTTTATGGCTCTGCCCATTAGCTATGCGTAATCTTAGATAGCTCTCTTAATTTAGTGGGCCAGAGTTTTCCTCTGTAATTTGAATTAGTCAAACTTTTCTTTTTTGGTCCAGAAAAGAAGCTTTTAGCAAAACTGGTCATTGTTTATAGCACTTAGAAATGGTTAAAGATAGCAATAAATCTGAAAAATGAGAGGAAATAATGAGGTCAATCTAAGTAAACATTAAAATATTGATACAGCTTAACTAGGAAAGTCTAATAGTATTCAGCATTCTATTTTTGTTTATGAAAAAGGAATGTCTGCAGGATAATATATCTTCACAGATGTGACATTAACTTATCTACTTTTGCTACCATGTATTTGTTTTTTTTCTCCTTTATTTATACTTCAAATATTTATAACCATTTCCTCCAAAGAATGTGACAAACAGGTAGATTTGTTTTTCAAACAGTGCTCTCCTAGGCTTTTCATCCAGAGTCAACCTGATAAGGGGATAAAAGACCAGCTACCTTTTTTTTTGTTGAAGAACCTTAACTGATGAATTGTCCTACACTATTGACGAACTAAATTATACTATAATTGACTAGTAATATCTTAGTCAGTACTCTTTTTTTTTCTAGTAACACTTGTTGAAAGTATTATATATGTCCCCTTTCCTCCACTAACCCCCCTCCTGCCCCCGCCCAGGCCCTCACCAAGTACTAACTCTTAACCTCTGAGAGTTTCTCTTTTCTGGTATTCCTCTTACTTTTCAGCAGCTGTGGTCTTCCTGAACTCTGTCCTCTGGTTCCTCAAGACAGTAAGGTTGTAAGGTTTATATTAGAGTTTTAGGTACCCCCATGGTGCTGACTGGACCTGCCCTCAGGCAAGAGTTGTAAGAAATAATCTAATTTCCAAGCATTGACTCCCCTTTAATAATTTGCCTTCTTTTGGTCACTTTTTAGTGCCTTTAGGTAGTTTTGTTGTTTTACAATTTATAGTTATAGTTATCTATGGAATATTTGATCTGGTAGGTGTTATGCAGTCATATCATGTGCTAATTACTTAAGAAATTGTCATTTTGAATAGTGCCTTTTTAAAATTGCCTGATTCAAAGAGAAAAGTCATAATCCCTGATCTTAAATAATTTAATGGGGAAGACAATCAGGTAAACAGAAAATAGTAATATAAATAAAAGGAAGCATGATAGAGGGACAAACAAGATACTATGAAGAGCATAGAGGTAGGTAAGCGATGAGACACAAGAAGATTTGGGGAGGATGCAATTTCTTTGTTGTATCTGAGAAATAAGGGGCTTAATAGGAAGAAGAGTGAAGCACATAGTAAATATGTGGGGCTAAGAATGAATAACTCTGTGGGAGAATTACAGAGAGTATTGGTGTGGCCAGAGTTGTAGGATATAGATGAGGATGTGTGAAAATATGAAGCCAGAGAGACTGGACTGGAGCCAGATCATTAAATGCCTTAAATGACATGCACAAGGACTTTGTACTTTAAATTATAGATAGTGGGTAGCCACTGATATGTTTTAAGTGTGGGTGTGACATAAATCAAATCTGCATGCTAGAATGATCATTCTGATATTAGTGTACAGAGTGGGGAGCAATGGGAGATATGGATACCAATTAAGGCAAAAAATTATGAAGGCATAGGGAGTGGTGGTAGAGAGGAGGGAATGAATCCAAGTGAGAATTTAGGAGTAGAAGCAGTGGGGCTTGGTAACAGATTTGTGATATATGTGATATTAATGAACAAGGAGAAGTCTAGAATGTCTGGAAGTTATCCTTCCTCTTAAGAGATTATTATAAAGTACAGTGACATCTCTGTAGGGCTCAGAGTTTTCCCCCTCATAAATATGATCAGGAAGCAGCAGCACATTTTGGCCTCTGATAGAGGCATTACTGTCTATGACTTGTAGCAGTAAGCATTTTATGATTTTACAGTAGTGATACTTTCAGAATAATAAATAGAAGAAACTAAAGTTTTCAGTGATCATTTCCCCCCCACACACAGGTTTTAATGATTTTTATTTATTTATTTTTATTAAGTTATTACATATGTGTCCTTATCCCCACGTTACCCCCTATACCCCCCACTCATGCCCTCACCCCCCTGTTGTCTGTGTCCATTGGTTAGGCCTATATGCTTGCATATAAGTCCTTTGGTTGATCTCTCTCCCTTACCCCCACCCTCCCCTACCTTCCCTCTGAGATTTGAGGGTCTGATCGATGCTTCTCTGTCTCTGGATCTGTTTTTGTTCATCAGTTTATGTTGCTCATTATATTCCATAAATGAGTGAGATCATGTGATATTTATCTTTCTCTGACTGGCTTATTTCACTTAGCATAATGCTCTCCAGTTCCATCCATGCTGTTGCAAATGATAAGAACTCCTTCTTTTTTACCGCAGTGTAGTATTCCATTGTGTAGATGTACCAGTTTTTTAATCCATTCAGTGATCATTTCAATTGTTTTTTATTTTCTTGAGCATGTAATCACAGATTTTACTACTTATTCCCCTCCCCGCCTCATGTTATATGAAATAGTAACTTTTATTTTTAGCTGGTTGTTTTTGCTTTATTTTTAAAACAAAACAGTAAATAAACAGAAGACTATAAATTAAAAGGTCTCCCTAACCTTGCCCACTCATTCCTGCTTCTTAAAGTAAGACCTCTTTTCAATTTGTTTATTTTTGTTTTGTTGGTGGACACATTATAGAGTAATGAATATATTGAACAACTTGATTTTTTAAATATATTTTTATTTATTTCAGAGAGGAAGTGAGAGGAAGAGAGAAATAGAAACATCAATGATGAGAATCATTGATAGGTTGCCTCCTGCACCCCCCCGACCCCCCACTGGGGACCAAGCCTGCAAACCGGCAACCCAGAACCCCACAGGCTGACACTCTATCCACTGAGCCAAACCAGCTAGGGCTATATTGAACAACTTTATAGACAGCGTCTATTGCTCTCCAATGTGAAAGATGGGGAATTTAGTAAACCCAATAACTAACTTCTCTCTCTACCTCCTATTTGTTTGGTATGTTAATATTGTTAGTCGAGAGCAGGGGTGGGCAAACTTTTTGACTCGAGGGCCACAATGGGTTCTTAAACTGGACCGGAGGGCCGGAACAAAAGCATGGATGGAGTGTTTGTGTGAACTAATATAAATTCAAAGTAAACATCATTACATAAAAGGGTACGGTCTTTTTTTTTTTTTTTAGTTTTATTCATTTCAAACGGGCCGGATCCGGCCCTCGGGCCGTAGTTTGCCCACAGCTGGTCTAGAGGATACTTTGTTACTTTAAATATTATTAAACTTCTGTTGAATTATCACATGTATAGTGTCTGCTGGTTAGTTACTATGAAAGATAAATTAGTATTCTTTCTACCTATCTTGAGCTCCAGTATTATTTGTTGTGACATTTTAGAATACTCATTTAGACATTAATTTATTTACAAATTTAAGTATTTGCTTTCTCCTAAAATAATTTTTCTCTTTGTTATATCTAAACTTTCTCATTTTTAATCCTTTAGATGTTTTTATTCTGAACTAATTATCCTTCCACATTCCTTAAGTTGTTTAACTCTAGTTGGACACTATGTAATAAGGTTCAGAGAAAATTCTGATGGGAAAATTACTCAGTTCCATTAGAATAAAGGTTCTCAACCTGTGGATCGCGACCCCTTTGGGGGTCGAACGACCCTTTCACAGGGGTCGCCTAAGACCATCCTGCATATCAGATATTTACATTACGATTCATAACAGTAGCAACATTACAGTTATGAAGTAGCAACGAAAATAATTTTATGGTTGGGTCACAACATGAGGAACTGTATTTAAAGGGCCAGAAGGTTGAGAACCACTGCATTAGAGGAAGCAGGAGAGAAAGATGGAAGAATTATGGTTATGGTCTTCAAACAGCTGAAGAGGAGTCATGTTAAAGAAGGAATAGATATATTCTCTGTAATTCCAGGTGACATCAACTGGCGAAAATGCTTGGAGAAGATTTTGACTAGGTGTAAAGAAAAGAAGTTGTAAAATAATTTGGATATTTACAACAAAAGTGACAATCTCTCAGCCCCCTTTTAGCATCACCCCGCCCCCCTTTCCTATTTAGAATTCCATAGCTTTCCACTTCAACTTTGGTCTACTCTACCCTCAGCTTTCTTGTACTGATTGTTCAGTGCAATAATTTCAGCACTGAATGAGCCTAAAAATTCATTTTTTTTCTCATATGTTTTATAGCTATTAAGTCCTGCTGGAGATTACATGACCATTTGACTTTGCCCCCTTAAAGATGAGAATAAGGTATTACGGAAGTACAGAAAAGGAACACTTAGTCTTGGGACACAAGGTGTCAGGAAACATTTCTAAAAGGAGATGACACTTGAAGTTAATCTTGTAAAGTGTGGAAAAGTTAACCTGACAATGAGGGAAAGGGAGATGGGATTGAAGAGGGAGAGCTTCTGGCCGAAGGGACAATATATTCAAAAGCAGATAGGTGAGTCTGAATGGACCTGACTTGTTTGGGGTGCTGTTAAATAGGTTGTTGAAACTAGAGTGCTCATAAGGACATGAATCAAAGTTAGGTGAGTTTTAGATTAATAGAAATTTGACCATTATCCTGATTATGGTGAGAAATCAGTTAATTGGAAGTAACATGCAATACAAATTCTGGAAGCATGATCTGGAGTGGGCAGCAGTGAAGTCAGGGAGAGCAGTAGGAAGCTGTTAGAATAAATAGTCCCTGGAAGAAAGGATGAGGACCCAAAACAAAACTGTTGTAGTGGGCATGGGAGAATGTTGCAGTTCAAAATCATAAGAGGTTCACGTTCATTACTGATACAGGGAATTCTTCTTTATGGAAACCCAGATGATCACACACAGAGGTTCCTACAAGATGGCATTTACCTAGTTTTCAGTAATGCAGACTCAGGAAACTGCATTATTGATAGGTTAAAACTCAGTTTGTCTCCTGGAGAATACCACTTTTTAAAATGACAATGAGAAACGTAACTTTCAGAACGAGAGTACTTAATAGTCTTCCTGACCAGTACCTTCTTTCCCTATAGGCTACTTTGTTTCTGGACATGATTTAGGTTCCACCCTTCAGATACATTTTGATTTGGAACTGAACCACGTGGATATAGAGGTGGACTTGAATTTTGCTGGCATGGAGTATGAGAGTAAGAGGATGGTTGGTTCTGAGCTAGCAGTTTGTGGGGTAGCTTCCTAATTCAGTGAGTGGTTTTCTATTTCTAGGAAGCTTCCTTGTTTGCCAGCTTCCTGCAGTGACGGTGACAGCATTCCTGACGTGGCCAAAGCAGAGTGGTTCTGTGGACTAGGAGTTGTTTCTGGGAGCTCTGTCATTCTAGAACCTGCCTCTTCATTTTTCCAGTGATTTTATGACTATTTGATACTTGTATTAAATCCTTTTTGCTTAAACTACCTAGACTGGACTATGATCCTGGACCAACATTACAATTGGTACTAAAAGTGTTACAGGTAACAGTTCCTCAAAGAATTGGAAGGGTCATTGGTAATCAGTTCATGGCACCTAGAGGTGAAAGTTACTTGTTTTCCCTTGGAATGAAATACCTATTGAAGCTGTGGTGCACTTGTAAGCAGCAGGAATGGCGCCAGACGGTGTCTGACTGGCAGAGTCAGACCAAAACCTGGGTTCGCAACCTCAGTACTTGGGTTCTGGCTAAAAAAGAATTCAGAGCCAAGACCCAGACTGTAAGAGAACATTTATTTGTTAAATCACAGAGGTAGAAGAAGTAATTCCCAGAAGAAATGGGCTTAGAAATGAGTTATGGAGGTAAAAGAAAGGCCCTGGGAGCTTGGGAGTGAGGAAGCTAATGGTAAGGCGCCTGGACCCAGGAGGGGGAGAGGAGGAGTGGGAGGAGAAGGGAAGGGAAGGAAAAGGAAAGGCAGGGGCATGCTCCCAGGAGGGAAAGCGCACTGGGTCCTCCTCCCAAGGATTTTAAGGGTGGAGATTTTAGGGGAGGTCCCAGGGGACTATCTTAATAGAATATTCAGTAGTTTTCCAGGTATATCCTTTCAGGGTTGTGGTCTCCACTGATTAAGTGGTTGAGTCAGGACAGGGGGTCATTATTCCATGCAGTTGGTCCTGATGTCAGCCAGTGGCCGGTTTATTTTGCTTATCTGGGCCAGGAGCTGAAATACAACTGAGGCATAGATGTTATCTCTAGGGAGGATCCAAACCACATGACCAGTGATATGCTAGGGGAGGAAAAGTCACCTGGTCATGTATAACTGCCTACAACAGACTGAGTGGTGATGTGCAGGAGACAAAGTGATATAAAGATTATATGAGGATTACATGATGTTTAACTCTGCTGCAGAGTTTAAAGGAGTGCATCTTAGCCTGGGGTGATTTTGCCCTCCTAGAGCTATTTTGCAAAGTGTGGAAACATTTTGGTTGTCATAACTGGGGGAGGAGGATGCTACTGATATCTAGTGGGTAGAGACCAGGGATGCTGCAATAGAGAACTGCTTCCTCCCCACCATAATAGCAAAGAGTTATCTGGACCCAAATGTCAATAGTGCTGAGATTTAGAAACTCTGGTTTAAAGAAAATGGCAGGGATAGAGTTTTGAAGTCTTGTTTCAGTTTTAAAATTTGAAGTTATGGATAGAGAATTAGAGAGTTTGTGATTGGCTTAAAAGAATCTGTAACATATTTTTTAAAGATTTTTTAAAAATTTATTTTAGAGAGAGAGGAAAGGAGAGGGAGAGAGAGAGAAACATTGATGTGATGGGCTGCCTCCTACATGCCCCCTACTGAGGATCAAGCCCACAACCTGGGTGTGTGCCCTGGGAATCCAACTGGCAACCTTTCTGTGCACAAGACAATGCCCAACCAACTGAGCCACACAGGCCAGGGCCTTCTTACATTTTTTAATGCCAGGGCTGTCAGAGACAAAATCAGGTGCAGAGTCCAAGCCAACAAGTTGTTGAACTACAATATGGGTTGAAGCCACAGCTTAATCAGGTCTCTTAAGTATAAGCTGGGACAGTGATTGGGAAAATATGAGTCCAAAAATTGGAATGGTGACACTGAAGTATTTAGATGACTCTAGGAATCATTATCCTATAATTTTTATTAAGTCTCCCTTGCCAACAGAAGCAACCCCTCTTTCCTTGACTGTTGAGAGTGATCTGCCTTGCTTAAAGGTGTTATGACCTCACCTTGTACAGCCATGCTTCACATGTGGTCTCTTCACTAGAAGCAGACCCTGACACCTGGTGGTTACTGATCTATCAAATGCCTTAAAAAAAAAAAAAAAAAAAAACACACACACACACACACACACACACACACACACACACACTAGAAAATATTAGAAATAGCCAACAATGTAGTATTCAGTATTCAATATTCAGACATACTCACAAACACAGTAAGGAAAATACACATTGGCAGCCTCAACTTTGTCACAGGGTCCTATCTGAATCATCCTGTAGGAAAAGAAAGACTTTCTTATACCTTCAAAAGAAAAGACCTGAAATAGCTCTAATTGGCCCAGCTTAAGGTAAGGGGTGGGAGTAACTAGAAGTGACACTTTCCCTGGGACCACAGTGAATAGAATTCATGCTTCCCCTATTACTCAGCCATAAACAAGAATGAAATCTTACCATTTTTGACAACATGGATGGATCTATAGCAGTGGTTCTCAACCTTCCTAATGCCATGACCCTTTAATACAGTTCCTCATGCTGTGGTGACCCCCAACCATAAAATTATTTTCATTGCTACTTCATAACTGTAATTTTCCTACTGTTATGAATTGTAATGTAAATATCTGATATGCAGGATGTATTTTCATTGTTACAAATTCAACATAATTAAAGCATAGTGATTAATCACAAAAACAATATGTAATTATGTATGTGTTTTCCGATGGTCTTGGTCTTAGATGACCCCTGTGAAAGGGTCGTTCGACCCCCCAAAGGGATCTCGACCCACAGGTTGAGAACTGCTGATCTATAGGATATTATGTTAAGTGAAATAAGTCAGAGAAAAACAAATACCACATGATTTCACTTATATGTGTAATCTAAAGAGTAAAATAAAAGAACAAACAAAATAGAAACAGACTCATAGATACAGAGAACAGACTGATGGTTACCAGAGGGGAGGAAGGATTGGGGGGGGGGGGGGGGCTGGGGGAAAAACGTGAAGGGATTAAGAAATACAAATTGGTAATTACAAAACAGTCACAGGATATAAAGTATAGCATAGGGAATACAGTCAGTAATATTATAGTAATTATGTACGGTGCCAGGTGGAAATATCAGGGGTACCATTTTGTAAAGTATATGATTGTCTAACCACTATGCTATACACCTGAAACAAATGTACAATAGTATTGAATGTAAACTGTCATTGGAAAATAAAATTAAAGTAGATATGCTTCCCAAAGCAACGAAAGTTGGGCAGAAAATTAACATATGTTCACTTAAATGTACATATCTGTTGACCCAGCAATTCTACTTCTAGGAATTAAAACTTACACTATTATTATGTGCCAGACACTGTTTAAATAATTTACAGAAATAAACTCATTTAATCTTTAAAATCTACCTCTATGAGGTAGCTACTACTATTTATTATTATCCCATTTTATAGACACAGAAAATTAAATAACTTGTCTAAGGCCAGAACTACTAAAAATTAAACAATTTGTCTAAAGCCAGAACTACTAAAATTAAATAACTTGTCTAAGGCCATGAGTCAAACCCAGATCACCTGGCTCCATCCCATACTTTTATATATTAAACTTTACTGCCTCTCTATATCTACTTGTTCCAAGAAATTAAAGATGAATGCAAAGATTTAGCTAGGAGGATTCATCACTACACTAGTTATAACAGCAAAAATGTAGAAGTAATCAAAATGTCTAATCATAAGAGATTAATTGGTAAAATTATATGTATATTAAATTATGTTAAAACCCTTTGTAGCTCTCCTAGCTGGTTTGGCTCAGTGGATAGAGTGTTGGCCTACGGACTGAAGGGTACAGGATTCTATTCCAGTCAAGGGCACATGCCTGGGTTGCAGGTTCAATCCCCATTAGGGGACGTGCAGGAGGGAGCCAATCAATGATTCTCTGTCATCATTGATGTTTCTATCTCTCTCTCTCCCTCTCCCTACCTCTCTGAAATCAATAAAAATATATTAAATAAAAAAACACTGTGGCTAATAAAAATTAGTTATAGATATATATTTAGAATATGAAAAGTTATCAAATTATAGTTAAGTTTTAAAAACATAGACTGCATAAACAAACAAAAACTGTAAACTTGTTCTGTAAGAAGTAAAATAGAAATGATACATATAGATGCATATGGTTGCACACAAAAACCTCTGAAAAGTAATCTGTTAAAATCTCAGCAGTACACAACTTCATACCCACTAAGATGGCTATAAATAAAAAGGACAGATAACAACAAAGGAGTAGCAATTGCAAAGTCAAGGAGAACAACCTTGATTCCTTAGGAGAATGGCAAGTATTTCACTATAATTGAGACTTACTCATTTGCCAATTATCAGCTACTCACAAATTTCCTCGTGAGAGACTTACTCATTTGCCAATTATCAGCTACTCAACAATTTCTTCGATAGCCTCAAACCTCATGACATATAAGTACAAATAACTTGTGACAGTATGCTGATTTCACCATACCATTTCTTTAAAATTATCCATTAAAAATAAACAATCCCCACTGAGCCTCTATATAATACTACAGGCCCGGTGCACGAAATTCATGCATGGGGGAGGAGAGATACCCTCAGCCCAGCCTGCACCCTCTCCAATCCGGGACCCCTCGGGGGATGTCCTTACTGCCTCTTGCAATCCGGGACCGCTGGCTCCTAACCGCTCGCCTGCCTGCCTGCCTGATCGCCCCTAATCACCTCTGCCTGCCTGCCTGATCACCCCTAACTGCTCCCCTACCGGCCTGATCGCCCCTAACTGCTCCCCTGCTGGCCTGATCACCCCTAACTGACTCTGCCTCGCCCCACACCCAGGACCCAAGATTCCCTCCTCTGGCTGGTCGCAGGCACCCGGGACCTGGCTTTCCCTCCCTCTGCCACAGGGGACCATGGGTAGGCGGCTTTGCTTGGGCCACAGCTACAGGCACTGGCGCCCGGGACCACAGGGTGGGCGGCTTGTCCCTCTCCCAGGCTGCAGCCTGGCTGGTCCCCATTCCTCTCTCACGAGCTCATTTGTGCCTGGCTGGTCCCCATTCCTCTCTCCCCAGTGTTGAGTGTCTGAGCAGTTAAGGCGTGAGGGTGTGACAACCATTTGCATATTAGCTCTTTATTATATAGGATGTTCACAGGAGAAAAGACCAGTTATGCTGTTTTGGCTTTTAAATTAGATGCTTTGGTGACTAATTATTATTTGATCATTAGTAGGAAAAAAACAGAACCATTATTCAAGAGAGTAAAAAGAAAACAACAGGACAGACAGCCTTCAGAAATCACTCCTTCAATTTAACTGTACAAACTAAATCAGTCCAGGATTTAGATGTTTTGAGGCTTCAACTATTTTGCTTTTTAAAACTGCTTCAACTAACATTCATGCCTGCTGAGTAATAAAAATGGTATCATTATTTGTTCAGATTAAAATCAAACAGGAAAGATTACAAAGCATTAATTAAATATATATGAACACATAGTTCTACAAAACTTATTTTTCTTTTAAAAGTTACAAAAACATGATGCTTGTTTAGCTGTGCTTTGATTTGTACATGAATGCTATGACCATGTTTCTGGGCAACAAAGTTTTGTCAATGTTGGGAAAATGGCTGGAAAACAGTTACAAATACAAAGACGCCCTCTTCCCACACTTCCCTATGTGTATCTCCTTTTCTTGTGTGAATTCTAATATAGCAGACCAGTTGGTACTGTAATTTAAGGCCTGTATGTAAGGAATGGGATATCTCCTGAAGCACAGTTCTGGTATAATCATCCAGAAAAGGTAGATCCTTGGACAGTAAATTAGAACCAGTAAAGTGAACCTTAGTTGGAATGTTGGTGGTGGTGAGAATGGCACCAGGTGTAGACAGGTGGGGTCAGACAAGACCTAGGTTCAGCAACCTCAGTATTTGAGTTCTGGCTAAGAAGGAATTCAGAGCCAAGACTCAAACTATAAGAGTAAGTTTATATAGAAATCACAGAGGTGGAAGAAGTGAGTGGTAGAAGAAATGGGCTCAGGAAACAAGTTACAGAGGCAAAAGAAGGGCCCTTGGAGCTTAGGAGAAAGGAAGGTAATGGAAACACGCCTGTGGGGGAAGAAGAAAGGGAGGGGAAAGGCAAAAGTGTGCTCCCAGGAGGGAGAGCACACTGGGTCCTCCTGAGTCCTCCTGGATTCTCTGACCTAAAAGCTTTTAAGGGTGGAGATCTCAGAGGAGATCCCAGGGTAGGATCTCAATAGAATATTCATCAGCTTTTCAGGTGGGTCCTTTCAGTGGTCTCCACTGAATAGCTGGCTCCAGGGCTGGGGTCATTAGTCAATGCAGCTGGTCCTGAGGTCAGCCATGGGGTTGCTTGTCTGGTTTTGCTGCTTTTCTGGGCCTGGAGCTAGAAGTTATCTCTAGGGAGGAAAGGTCAGAGGGTCTAAGCGGCATGACCAGCAATGTTGTTGCAAATGGTAAGATTTCATTCTTTTTTATGCCACGTAATAGGAGAAGGGGTCCCAGGTAAAGTGTTACCCTCGGGGGAGGGAGGGAAGTCCTTGTTTTCCCAGTTTGGGCCTTTGCTAGGCACCTGGAGCACTTCGCCCTGGTAACCTTTTGTACCTGGCCAATGGTCCTTGCTCTGCTCATATCTGTCTAATTGCCAACCACTGATAGATCTGACAGGTATGGACTGTCTGTTTGGCCCCCATCTAAGGCCTAGACTTAAGGAGACATGTTGAAAGGAAAGATAACCTCCATCATATGATGGCAGACCAGAAATGAGATAGGACAATACCCCTGTATGAGACCACAGGCAGAAAAGGAGTAAACTCTCTTTAGACCTCACTATTTCTCCAATTTAATCGAAACATGTCTTATTAAGCACTAATCGGCCAGATAACTCTGCGATATAAAAAATTAAAGTCTTTTTTTAAAAATATATTTTTATTGATTTCAGAGAGAAAGGGAGAGAGAGATACATCAGTGATGACAGAGAATCACTAATCAGCTGCCTTCTGCACGCCCCCTACTGGGGATAAAGCCCGCAACTGGGGCATGTGCCCTTGACCAGAATTGAACCTGGGACCCTTCAGTCCACAGGCCCACGCTCTAGCCACTGAGCTAAACCGGTTAGGGCTAAAGTCTTCTTATACTAAAGAGAAAGCATTCAAAGTTTCCCAATCAGATACTTTATTTTTAAAGATTTTTTAAATTGATTTTTAGAAAGAGAGGAAGAGAGAGACATTGATGTGAGAGAGTGAAACATTGATCTGCAGCCTCCTTCATGCCCTTACTGGAATCGAGCCCACAACTCAGGCATGTGCCCTGCCCAGAAATCCAACTAGCAACCTTTCAGTGCACGGGACAACGTCCAATCGAGCCACACCAGTCAGGGCTCCAACCAGATATTCTTACCTCTCAATATCAGATGATTCAAACAAATGGTCTTAATCTGGTGCCTCCACTTCCTATCCTTTTTCCTGCTTAAAGTTTTTTGGTTTTTTTTAAAATATATTTTATTGATTTTTTACAGAGAGGAAGGGAGAGAGATAGAGAATTAGAAACATCGATGAGACAGAAACATCGATGAGCTGCCTCCTACACACTCCCTACTGGGGATGGTGCCCGCAACAAAGGTACAAAGGTACATGCCCTTGACCAGAATCGAACCTGGGTCCCTTGAGTCCGCAGGCTGACGCTCTATCCACTGAGCCAAACCAGTTAGGGCATCCTGCTTAAAGTTTTGCAACTTGATTTAATAATACAACATTCCACTGAAACAATTCTGAAGTAAAATTATCCTTGATATAAATTCTGAAAAGACAGCATGCTGTACTGAAATACAGACATGAAGAAATTTCTCGTCCAGGATTTGCCAATCAACAGCTGTGTAACCACTCACAAGTAACAATGGGGGGTAAGGGGATAGAGAGGTGTATTGGTTCCTTATCCATAAAATGGATTAAATTAGATGATCCCTATAATTAACTTTCAATTCTAAAATTTTATGAAATGCAAAGATCTTCATTAACTCTATCATTCACTGATCTCTATCTGCCACACCTGACACTGAGAAATATTCTCTCACTTTTTCTGACTTTGGATTTCTGAAACAGAAAATTCTAATTTATAGTGGTTATGTCTTTCATATAAACATATAAAGTTAGCTTTTCATGTAAAAAATAATAATAATCAGGAAGGCAATTATGACAATTCCTCTATAAGTCATTAGGGACCCAGATTCTCTCTAGGGTCCTTAGCTATATGGTCCAAATTGGCTGTTGGAGCTCCAGTCTTTATATCAGCATGCTAGTCTCAGGAGGGAGAAAAGCTAGGAAGGCATACCCTCATCCTTAGTAATATTTTTGGGATACTGTGCTCATCATTTCTGCTTACATCCAACTGGCCAGAACTTATTCACATGTTTAATATCTGTTAGGAACCTGAAAACAGTCTCTCTTCTGCATGGTCAAATATGTAGCCAAAAAATCAGAGGTTCGATCCCCATTGAGGAGAATAGCCATTGGCGAAATTAAATGTCTCTCCCAATGCCTTTTTCTATAGTTTTCTTTTTCATCCTCTCAGCAATAGTGTTCCCCAAAGCTCAGTCCTTGGTCCTCTATTCCTGTCTCTAAACCTACTTTCTGAGGGTACTCACACAGTTTCATAGCTCCGTCTACTCTAATGACTCTCAAATCTTTGCATCCAGCCCCTACTTGTCCCATCTTTTGAAGTCTCCATTCAGATAGTATCTGGAGGTGGGGCCATAATGATGGTATTTGGAAGTGACTAGGTCATGATGACAGAGCCCTCATGAATGGGATCAGTGCTCTTATAACAGAGACCCTAAAGAGCTTTCTTCACCCTTCCACCATGTGACAACATGGTAAAAAGAGGGCCATCTATGAGTCAGGAAGCAGGCCCTCACGAGACACTGAATCTGCCTGTGCCTTGATCTGGGACTTCCCAGATTCCAGAACTATGAGAAATAAATATTGTTTAAGCCACTCAGTCTATGGTAATTTGTTATAGCAGTCCAAATGGACTAAGATATTATTTTTAGTCATCATTATACATGACATCTTCAGAGCTTTTGATACTTACTCATCATTTCCTCTTCTTCAAAATTCTCTACACCTAGAGTTTCCATGATACCACACTACTTCGATTCTCTTGCATTTCCACTGACCACTCCTATTCAGTTTCCTGACAGCTATTGCTCTAGCTACCTCTTAAATATTGCATTTTCTCTGGGTTCAATTCTTAGGGCACTCTTCTTTTCATTTTATACACATTCCTGAACAATCTCATTTGTTCCTTTATATCTGAAAATCAGCTGACTATAAGTAATTGCAACTTAAATCTCTAATCTTGACTTCTCGCCTCACCTCCACCCATATACCTAAACACCTCTCTACCTTGATTATAGGCAGGTACCTTTAATTCAACATATCCAAAGCTAAGCTCAGCAGCTTTCCTTCATCCAAATTCATTTCTTCTCTTAAATTCCCTATTTGCATTCACAGCATTATCTCCCACCCAATTACCCAGGCTAGAACTTTTGTTACCCTCAATTATTCCTTCTTTTTTACAGCTCACCTCCATTCATTACTAAATTTGATAATTTTAGTTTTCCAGTTCTAGAATCCATACCTCCCTTTCCATTTCCACTGTAAAAGCTCCTGCGTTTTCTCACATTTGTCTTTCTCACTCCGGTGCATCACCATCTGAACCACATTTCCATGTTGTTTCCTGCTTTTCAAGAACCCCTACTTCTCAACAGGCCTCACTGCCTACAGAGGCAAGGCTAACTTTGATAGTCTAATATACAGAACTTTTCCCAATCTTATCCCAACCCACTCCAATATCCTAGCGTACCTAAATTTTCATCTACACTATACTTCTTTCCATCCCTGGAATAAGACATTCACACATTTACGTGTTTTTCTCTCCTCCTGTAATCTCCTCTACCCTCCTTTCCACAGGGCAATGTGTACTCATCCTACATAACTTGGTTTAAACACCACCTCTCATAAGTCTTCTTTTTCCCTTAGCAAAGTGGATCCATCTTCTTCATTTATCATTAGTTATTTCAAGGCTGTCTCCATTAATGACTTAGGAACAGAGTCTTACTCTTTACTCATTTATTTTTGTTCTAGCATCAGCACAATGCCTGGAAAGCAATAAATACTTGTCAAAGCAATGAATCCCAAATGGTTCTTGACAGTTGGCAACAAATAGCAACCAAGAAATCCCAACTACTTCAATACAAAATGGGGGAGAGGGAGGAAACCCAGGATGACTGTAAATTACAACAGTTCAATAATAACTAATTAATTTTAAAAATATCTCAAACTATGGTATTTCAGGTATTGTGCATAAATTTACCTTTTCGTTTATCTCACTGAGATAGCTTAAATGAAACTAATGAAATATATAAGAAATATTTCAAATGCTTTCTATACTATACATAAGCAGGTTGATATGAAAATATAAGAACCTCAGATGATTATATTTGACTAAGTTAAATACCATCTAGATAAATGGATGAAATTATAAATATATTAATGGGATGCAAAAGTAAACAAAAAAGGAAAAAGTAAAGTCTTATCAGGACTTAACCCATGTGGTCATTATCAATTTTTCTTGGACAAATCTCAGTAAAAGAAAGGGAAAAAAGAAAAAAAAAAAGGTAGCTGGATAAATAACTTAACCTATTAGAAACAAATGATATTTCTTAATTATTGTGCCCCTGAACAAATGCAAAATCAGGAAAATGAAGTCCTGATTTCAAATTATCAAAATTGTCATCCTATGTACCAAAAACTTGCCGGTTTGATTCCCAGTCAGGGCACATACTAATCGATGTTTCTCTCTCACATCAATGTTTTCTCTCTCTCTCTCTCTCTCTCTCTCAATCTCTCTCTTTCTCTTCCTCTCTCTAAGCATGTCCTCAGGTGAGGATTAAAAAAATAAAATTAAACTGTTATAAAAATCAGTGGTTTTCAAGCTATATTCTCAGCATGAGAATATAATGTTCTCAGCATGAGAGTAGTATAACACAGTATTATAAGAGCACAAAACTGGAAACAAGTTAAATACACAGAAATATTAAACAAATAATATATTAAGGATAACAGAAGCTGGATTTTTCACTGACAGAGAAGAATGTTACAAATATGAAAAAGAATAAAAGTAGAATGGGTCCTGGAATGTTGAATTGAAATTGGAGGTATAGGTGTGAACTCATTGCTTTCAATACATAAGCAAAATATATAGGTGTGAATGTGCATGTGAGTGTGTATACATACATATATTTCCCAGCTCCGTCTACTGGGACAGAGTAACAACCCAGCAGTAACAACCCAACAACAAAAACCAAACTGCCACTGAGATCTTAGCTTCTAAATGTCATTCTCTACTAAAAGGATCCAGGGTTTCCTAGAGAAATAAATGGCTGATTCCAGGACTAAGGCAAGGTCAATACAAGATAAGCCCAGAACATACTCCTGTGCCAAAAAGTAAAGACACTCTCAAAGAATGATGGGGCATGTCCTAACAACACAGTAGCCAGCTTGAATGGGCTCTCACTGGCTACATGGGAAACAATTTGAACATCCAAATAAATAGTAACAGAATATTATCCACTAAAAATACAAAAAACCACCAGCCATACAGATATAATGAAATACCTTAAAAGTTTGATGAGGAACAAGACATTTACAGTTTCCAAGTAATCCTCACAAAAACTCTTTCCTACATATTGACTTTATAGTGGAGAACCCTCGCAGGCATTGCTTTATATCAAGTAATCAAAGTGAAATTGCACACCAACTAACAGGATGCGATGTGCATCCCTTCTATGATATTCCTGCCCACGTACATAACCTGGATGTGTCTAATCATAACAGAACAGATAATCCCCAACTGAGGGATTATCTGTTCTACAGATAACTACAAAATAACTGCCCTGTAAACTTCGTAAATTTCAAGATTATGAAAGTCAAAAGATGAAGGCGTTGTGCCAGATTAAAGACTGAAGAAACATCCTATCCTATCTAATAAAAGACAAAAAGGGTAATTAACCGTACCTCCGCTATGCTTCCCATTGGCTAATCAGGGTGATATGCAAATTAACTGCCAACAAAGATGGCGGCCGGCAGCCACGCAGCTGAAGTGAACATGAGGCTTGCTTGCTCCAGTGATGGAGGAAGCCAAGGTTCCCCACCTGCCACGCCCGGCTCTGAGCCCGAAAGCAACAATGTTTCAATTATAGAAACTAAACAAACCCTAGATACCTGCTTTCAGCCTGCCACGGCCTCAGAGCTGGGAGCACCAGTGACGGCAACAATGTTTCAATTACAGAAGGTAAATAAATCTCAGAATAAAAAAAAAAAAGAAAAGAAGGAGAGGCTGGGAGCTTCAGTCGCCCACCAGCCTGAAAACGGCCCTCAGCCCCTCACCCAGACTGGCCAGGCACCCCAGTGGGGACCCCCACCCT
>NW_005366171.1:2662237-2663690 GCF_000412655.1 Myotis brandtii
GGCTGCCAGTACAGCGGTGGTGGTGGGAGCCTCTCCCGCCTCCTCAGCAGCGCTAAGGATGTCCGACTGCAGCTTAGGCCTGCTCCCCGCTGGCAAGTGGACATCCCCTGAGGGCTGCTGGGCTGCCAGAGGGATGTCTGACTGCCATCTTAGGCCCAATCCCCCGGGGAGCAGGCCTAAGCCAGCAGGTGGTCATCCCCCGAGGGGTCCCAGACTGCAAGAGGGCACAGACCGGGCTGAGGGACCCCCCCACCCCCGAGTGCACAAATTTTTGTGCACCAGGCCTCTAGTAACAAATAAATGCCACACATAATCAAATTGGACCCTTCTTCCAGTAATGGCACAGTCAGTAAACAAAACTTAAACCACTTGGAGAACTGGGTGGAGTACTATATTGGGGTCAATTTCCTGGTTTTGATGAGTGTATTGTGACTTTGTAGAAGAATATGCTTGTTTGTAGAAAATACACACTTAAGCATTCTGGGGTGATAGGACATCAACAAGGTCAGCAGCTCCAGGGGGAAAATTCTTTGCACCATACTTGCAAGTTTTCTGCAAGTTTGTGATCGTTCCCAATTTTTTTTTTTAAGTGAGAAAAGAACAATGTCGCTAAAAATGAAATTATGTTAAAAAACCAACTGTGATTCTCCATAATGTTGATCTTCCTAAGAAAGAGACACCAGACTATGCAAAATTACTAGGAAATAATACAATTTTGGATCCAGAAGACACTTTAAACATAGCCCAACCCCTTTTCTGAACAGTTGACCTCAATCAAGTCATGAGCAGGTGAAAGATTAAAGAATATAAAGGATTCCCACTAAAGAAGGTTATTAGGAGAGGAATTGTGAAAGGAACAGTGGACTAAGAGTGGGCAGAACAATGGTATTTTGACAAATAACTGTAACCATCAGCAAAACACAGTCTCAACATTTCCTCTGGAAAATAAAGGGACTGTCTAGTTGACATCTAAATAACATTCCTTGCAAATGTGCAACCAGATTTACCCGGAAAGAGATGTGTTTCCCCAGATCAAGGTATTATTCCATGATGCTTAGCGATACAGGAGTGCAGAGGGATACCAACACAACATACAGGTGCATGTACCCTGACTCCTACGCAGCAGAACTTCATCAATTACGTTAAAATGCAATACGTCTGCCAAACTGTTCCTTATGAATAAAACTTTGAGACGAGTGAAAAGACTCCTAGGATCACCTTCAAGCGATCTACTGAAAAGACGGCTCAGAATCACTCTCCAATGACGGGTCACACGTGTCCTGAAGCAGCGGGGCGCGATTCCTCGAAGTGTCTGCAAAGTGCAAGGATCCCTGTCCCTTCCCCGGGAGGCCCGCGAGTGCACGGGGCGGGGACCCGCGCGCTCCCCGGGAGCCAGGGGCGAGGAGCACGGGACTCTCGGCACTTCCTCTCGGCGAGGACGGCCCCCCGCGTC
>NW_005366171.1:2664876-2680130 GCF_000412655.1 Myotis brandtii
GGGGCTGGACTCCGCCGTGGAGCGCGGCATCCCCGCGATCCTCCTGACCTGGCTGCGTCCCACCGGGTCCGAGGGAGGAGCTGGTGTCTCCCCGGGAGCTCCTCCCGCCCGGCTTCCTCCCCTTGCTCCAGTCCCAGCTCCGGTGGCAGGACCAAGTGGTGACTTCCAACTTCCTTGTGAAAACGCAATAAACATGAACGGATGCATCCCATCATCCAACCTAAGAATTATCTAGGTTACTTCCTTTTTTGTGGCACCTCTTACTGATCAGCTTGAACTTGGCTGGTGAGACACCCAGATGTCTTTGTCCTCTGTTTCTATCTCATGAAGTTTTAGTGGCAGGGTATGTGACCCGTGGTGGGCTGACGTTTGTGAATCTCCGAAGTTTGCAAATGTGATCATCTTCGTGGTTGCTTATCGCTACTCCTTAAATAATTGAGTATTTAACCCTTACTACCATTTACATAGAAGATGTCTTAGCAAGGTGTCTGGTAAGTGCTTCACACATATTTTTAGGAAGTGAATGTCCCGTTTCTCCAACTATCAGGAGGAAGTTGCAATGGCTGACACTCTGAACTGGGCGTCCTCTAGACAGTTGGTGTCTCCACTCCTGAAAGTTTACTGTAATCGACCGTTTCCTCTTTGTGTGTCACATTGTCTTCATCTGCAGATCGAGAGGGTTGGGCTGCCCTGGAGGAACTTAAACTCCCAGGAAGGAATATTTGAACTCTAGGAGTGTATTTGCAAATTGCTTGTTGTCACACTGAATCAGCTTTATTGCAGGGGTGGAGGTAACATAACAGATTCATCTTGAAAATAAACAACAACAAAAAAAGCTTCAATCGCTCCTCATGTAAGAATCCTTTCTATAACTTCCCTGAAAGCTCATCATCCACTTTCAGTAAAAAGTAATGTTACTTCCTTGGGAGGCAAGGAGTTCCACTGTTTAACAGACCTTTTGTTAGTTCTTCCATAGTAAGTTCTTCCTTGTTAAGTCATAGTTGTCCTGTAACTTCCCCTGATTTTGCTCTCTGGAACTACCCAGAAAAAAAACCTAAAAATCCCTCTTTGTATGATAGCCTTTCAGATTTTTAAGGCAGCTATCAAGTTCCTTCCTCATTTTACTTTTTTAGAATTAAGGTGAAATTCACATATCATAAAATTAACCATTTTAAAGTGTACAGTGCAGAGGTATTTAGTACATTCCCAATGTTGTGTAACTATCACCTCTATCTAGTCCCAAAATGTCTTCATCACCCAAAAGAAAATCCCACACCCATTAAGCAGTCACTGCCATTTCCCCTTTCCCAAGTCGCTGGTAACCACCAACTTGCTCTCTGTGTCTGGATTTACCTATGCAAAGGAAAAAATCACAGCCCTAGTCAGTTTGGCTCAGTGGATAGAGCGTCAGCCAGCAGACTGTAGGGGCCCGGGTTCAATTCTGGTCAAGGGCATATGCCTGGGTTGCTGGCTCAATCCCCAGTAAAGGGCATGCAGGAGGAAGTGATCAATGATTCTCTCTCATCATTGATGTTTTTCTCTCTCTTTCTCCCTCTCCCTTCCTCTCTGAAATCAATAAAAATATTTTTTAAAAGAAAAGAAAAAAACACACACTCATGCTAAAAGCCCATGATACCAAACCTAGATTTAATACCTGATCTAATTGCAGTTTCAACTTCTCCCAGAAACATAATCTTAATGGACCAGTATGGAATTGTCTGATAAGTACCAGTAAGGTAATCTGTCACATGCATCCTCTCCATTGCCCATAGAGAGAAGAGGCAATCTACATGAAAAAAACCTTCTTTTACTCTTTCCTCAAAAAAAAAATATGTCAGGGCCTAAGAATAATCCTTTATTTCAGTGGTTCTCAACCTTCCTAATGCCGCGACCCTTTAATACAGTTCCTCATGTTGTAGTGACCCCCAATTTCATTGTTACAAATTGAACATAATTAAAGCATAGTGATTAATCACAAAAACAATATGTAATTATATATGTGTTTTCCGATGGTCTTAGGCGACCCCTGTGAAAAGGTCGTTTGACCCCCAAAGAGGTTGCGACCCACAGGTTGAGAACTGCTGCTTCATTTTCTTTTGTTAATAGCTCTCTTGCCTCAGCCTCTTCTCTATAAAAACCTACCATTTGTGTAACCCCTCAGAGCACCCTTCTAGTTGCTAAATGGGATGCTGCTGAATTCACGAGTCAATTATAGCCAATTAGACGTTTAAATTCACTTGGTTGGGGTTTTTTTTTTAACACCTATTATAGATATTCATTACAAATTCCATCATACAATATGTGACTTTTTTTTCTTTCATTTAGTATAATATTTTCAAGCTTCATCCACTTTGTAGCATATATCTGTACTCCATTCTTCTATGGCTGAATAATGATACTCCATTGTATGTATATGCATATGCAAAGTCCAATTTCTCTATTTTTGTTTTCTGTGCTTTTGGTGTCATATCTAAGAACCCATTGCCAAATCTAAGGTCATTTATTCTAATGTTTTCTTCTAATAGTATCATAGTGTGTGGGTCCAGAATGAGTCACCTCAAGATGTGCCTCTATGGCAGTGATGGTGAACCTATGACACGCGTGTCAGAGGTGACACACGAACTCATTTTTTTGGTTGATTTTTCTTTGTTAAATGGCATTTAAATATATAAAATAAATATCAAAAATATAAATCTTTGTTTTACTATGGTTGCAAATATCAAAAAAATTCTATATGTGACATGGCACCAGAGTTAAGTTAGGGTTTTTCAAAATGCTGACATGCCGAGCTCAAAAGGTTCACCATCACTGCTCTATGGTATGCAGATTGTTTTGAGCTACAGGTAACTTTAGCCACAGGCTCAAGAGAAACTTCTGCCCCCAACCCTAAAGACCTAGAAGAACTTGAATTAGAGGCCTTGTCCATAAGAGATTATAAGAGATAACTTCTTAGCCCTGGCTGGGTAGCTCAGTTGGTTAGAGTGTTGTCCTGATAAACCAAGGTTGTAGGTTCAATCCCCAGTCAGGGCACATACAAAAATTAGCCAATGAATTCATCAGTAAAAGGAACAACAAGTCTCTCTCTTTTCCTCTTACGCTCTAAAATCAATACAATTTTTAATTTTTTTTTAAATAATAAAAAAGAACTTCCTTCAACCTATCTATAGGGCAGGGCAAACTTCTTTTGAAATCCTCAAGCACCTTACTTCATCCATGCCTCAGGATGTCTTATATACACACGTTCCCCTTCTGTCTCTGAAGCTCTCTTGCATGTGGGGGTCTCTGACTCTCATGTATGTGGGGTTCTCATACAAATGTATATATTAAATTTGGTTATTTTCTATTGCTAATCTGTCGCATGTCTATTTAATTATTAAATCAACCAGAAGAACCTTGAGGGTAGAGGAAAGTTTGTTCATACCCTGCAATAGTTTAGCTCTTATATTAAGGTCATTGATCTATTTTGAATTAATTTTTAAACATGACATGAGGTAGGACTCCCATTTTACTTATTTTTGTGAGGGGGGGGGGATTTTTGTTGGTAAATGGGTTACAGTGATGGTTTGTTGGGGCTAAAAACTCCAACAGAATCTTAGTTTCTCTCCACCCTGCCTTTAGCTCTTGGCTTCTGCCTTCTTACTGGCTCCTTTGGATGATCAGGACTTGGTGGCATGGCAGGCCCTCTTGGGTCCTTGGGATGTCTGTCCTGGCTAGTGGTAGAGGTACCGCCTTGGACCCACTGGCTTTAGGGGAAGAAGGGCTTTGGGCCCTTCGCCAGCTCCCTAGGCAGCAGCCTCTTTTAGGGACCTTGTTCCCAGTGTTAGCACCATTCTCCCCCTTGGTCTGCCTCTCCAGGAAAGACCATACCATGCTGGTGGCTACTGATATCCCCCCAAAATGTATTATAAAAAGGAAGAGTTACAAATGGTTACTGTAACATAGCCATTTCAGGGACATTCCAAACCTATTTAAAGAAATAATGACTGAAAACTTCCTTAGCCTGGTGAACCCAAAGAGACCCACACCAAGACACATCATAATTAAAATGTAAAAGGTTAAAGACAAAGAGAGAATCTTAAAAACAGCAAGAGAAAAGCAGTTAGTTATCTACATGGGAGCTCCCATAAGACGATCAGCCAATTTTTCCACAGAAACATTTCAGGCCTGAAGGGATTGGCAGGAAATATTCAAAGTGATAAAAAGCGCCCTAGCCGGTTTGGCTCGAGATAGAGCATCAGCCTGTGGACTGAAGGGGCCCGGGTTCAATTTCAGTTAAGGGCACATGCCTAGGTTGCCAGCTTGATCCCCAGTGAGGGGCATGCAGGAGGCAGCCGATCAATGATTCTCTCTCATCATTGATGTTTCTATCTCTCTCTCTTTCCCTTCCTCTCTGAAATCAATAAAAATATATTTTAAAAAGTGATGAAAAGCAATGACCTACAAACCAAGATTACCCAGCAAAGCTGTTGTTTAGACTCAAAGGACAAATAAAGAGCCTCCTAGATAAGAAAAAGCTAAAGGAATTCATCACCACTAAACCAATATTACAAGAAATGTTAAAGGGTCTTCTTTAAGAAGAAAAGAAAAAAATCAAAAATATGAATAATAAAATTGGCTTCTGCCTTCTTACTGGCTGCTTTGGATGATCAGAACTTGGTGTCAGATAGGTACTAGATTGTAGTAAGTTATGTATACATATCTCATCATTAAATTGCATACCTGAAACTAACATAATATTGTACCTCAACTGTAATTGAAAAGTAAAAAATTATTCTTAAAGTGTTTTTTAGGCAACGAGTTCCTGGGATTTTGACATATCCCAGGTATATGTAGAAAGGCACCATGTGTTGGTATACACACATGATCATATTTAGCATACACTAGAACTATGCTTTGCTTTTCAGCCAACAGCTAGCAGTCTGCTGAAACTGATAAGCCCTGACAAGGCAGCCTGATTATTGAAGTTGGCTGAAGGTCAGACTATCCCCTGAGATAAGTACCAACACCTTTCATCAAAGAGTGAGGACGTCCCTGGCTGGGTGTCTTCGTTGGTTGGAGTGTCTGTCATCTAATGCACCAAAAGGTTGCAGGTTCGATTCCAGGTCAGGGCATATAACTAGGTTGCAGATTCCATTCCCACACTTACTAGAGGCAACTGATGTTTCTCTCACATTGATCTCTCTCTCTCTCTCTCTCTCTCTCTCTCTCTCTCCCCCCACCCTCCTCACTGTCTAAAATCAATAAAAAACATATCCTTGGGTGGAGATTTTTTTTTTAAGTGAGGATGTAAAGCAAGCCCAGACTGTTTACAGAAGGCTAGTAGGAGCAGGAAGGAAGACTGCAACACGATGAAGTGTAGAGAGCCTTTCTTTTATGCTTCGGAAGACAAAAAGGAGGTGATTACTAGCGAGCAAGAATTATCAGTCTATTTCTCCTACAGTTGACTGTCTCGGAGTAAGTGGTTAATCTGTACAGTCATTTCAAGTGCTTCCTGTGGTTAGCCACTACACTTCAGAATGGTGGTATGAGAGTGTGACTTGACTAAACTTCCACAGGCAGGGCTGGGGCCTCTTCAAACGGCCTCTTCCAACCAGTAACAAGTGAGACTAAGTAGCTGTGGCAGAAAATTCCTTGATTCATTGCCACATCTCCATTCACTCAGTTGTCTAAGTGAGAAACTTAGTGATTGTTACACATGACGCCTGCCTCTCTCTCAGCCTCACATTCATCACTCAGTCCTATTGATCCTACTTCCAAAATATGTGCACTCGCCCCCACCCTTACTGCCACCCCACCAGCCAGAGCCACTATCACCTCCCACCTTGACTATTGCAATAGCTTCCTAACTGGCTTCCCTGCTTTACTGGTGGTTCCAGGCTTCCCATTTAGGTAAAACTTAAGGACAGCAAGCGAGTTATGAATACTTGTTCAATTTAAGTTTGTATAGTAAACACACTGTTTACCTTGGGTGTGTGTTTGGGGTGTAGGAAGGTGGCGTCAGAGATGGCTATTAGAAATTGTCCAGCTGTTGCTTTCTCGTGTGTGATTACATGACTAGTCGAATCTTGACGCTCATATGAAGTACCCCTGATGTTAGCAGCTACAGTATAAATGGATGCTGTGCAAGATTGCAGAGCTTTTACTTAGAGTGCACGTGTATTTAGTAAGCAGGATTGGCTACATAGTTTGCGGAGCACAGTGCAAAATGAAAGTGTAGGACGCTCTGTTAAAGAGAAACTTTTAAAATTTTCAAAATAGCCCCTAACCGGTTTGGCTCAGTGGATAGAGTGTCGGCCTGCAGACTGAAAGGTCCCAGGTTTGATTCCGGCCAAGGGCATGTACCTTGATTGCGGGCACATCCCCAGTGGGGAGTGTGCAGGAGGCAGCTGATTGCAGGTGATCGATGTTTCTCTCTCATTGATGTTTCTAACTCTCTATCCGTCTCCCTTCCTCTCTGTAAAAAAATCAATAAAATATATTTAAAAAATTTTTTTTCAAAATAGTAACAAGCAGAGCATTAAACCAAGTGCAGGGCCCTGTGCAATTGAACAGGCTGCATGTCCATGGTGCAAACTGGCTCTGTTGGTGAAGTTTAGTGTGTGTGTGTGTGTGTGTGTGTGTGTGCGCGCACGCGGGTAGATTAATAGAGATTATGGGGGGACTGGGCCCTCTCCACTCCAGGGCAGCATCAATGCTTCCCTTCTTGCTCCTCCCTAATCCATCCACCACATTTGATGGCCAAAATGATCTTTTAAGTAAATGTATATCAGGTCATGTCTCTCCCCTCTTCAAGCCTGTCAAGAACTTCCCACATCACTATAAATAAAGTGCATAATTTTTTTTATGGGAGGGGGGAGTGGGGGTCAGATCCCTGAACTGGTCTTCCTACCTCTAGCCTCACCCCGTTGGCCCCATCCTTCCCCAGATCCAGGGAAGGTTCGGTCAGCTGGGTAACACCCAGTCCAGCGCTCTTTTGACCATGTCGCTCTGCCTTTGAAAAGACCGTGGTTGCCTCTGTTAAGGGCAGGAGAGGCCCCGGGGTGGAGAAAGCACAGGCCTAGCCCCTCCTGTCTTGGGCAGGAACCAGCCTCAGACGCTTGGGGAGAGGTCACGTGAGGTCATGTCGCAGCATGAGTCCCCTCGGGAGCTGGTGCTCATTCTTTTTTTTTTTTTAATTAAATCTTTATTGTTCAGACTATTACATTTGTTCCTCTTTTTTTCCCCATAACTCCCCTCCTTCCAGCTCCCACCCCACCCTCTGCCCTTACTCCCCACCCACTGTCCTCATCCATAGGTGCACGATTTTTGTCCAGTCCCTTCCCGCATCTCCCACACCCCTTTCCCCCCAATAGTCAGTCCATTCCCTTTCTATGCCCCTGATTCTATTATAATCACCGGTTCATTCTGTTCATCAGATTATTTATTCACTTGATTTTTAGATTCACTTGTTGATAGATGTGTATTTGTTGTTCATAATTTGTATCTTTACCTTTTTCTTCTTCTTCCTCTTCTTAAAGGATACCTTTCAGCATTTCATATAATACTGGTTTGGTGGTGATGAACTCCTTTAGCTTTTCCTTATCTGTGAAGCTCTTTATCTGACCTTCAATTCTGAATGATAGCTTTGCTGGATAAAGTAATCTTGGTTGTAGGTTCTTGCTATTCATCACTTTGAATATTTCTTGCCACTCCCTTCTGGCCTGCAAAGTTTCTGTTGAGAAATCAGCTGACAGTCGTATGGGTACTCCCTTATAGGTAACTGACTTTTTTTCTCTTGCTGCTTTTAAGATTCTCTCTTTGTCTTTTGCTCTTGGCATTTTAATTATGATGTGTCTTGGTGTGGTCCTCTTTGGATTCCTTTTGTTTGGGGTTCTCTGCGCTTCCTGGACTTGGAAGTCTATTTCTTTCACCAGGTAGGGGAAGTTTTCTGTCATTATTTCTTCAAATAGGTTTTCAATATCTTGCCCTCTCTCTTCTTCTGGTACCCCTATAATTCTGATGTTGGTACGCTTGAAGTTGTCCCAGAGGCTCCTTACACTATCTTCGTATTTTTGGATTCTTTTTTCATTTTGCTTTTCCGGTTGGGTGTTTTTTGCTTCTTCGCATTTCAAATCTTTGACTTGATTCTTGCGATCCTCTGGTCTGCTGTTGGGAGTCTGTATAATATTCTTTATTTCAGTCAGTGTATGCTTAATTTCTAGTTGGTCCTTTATCACAACATCGAGGGTCTCACTAGATTTCTTAAGGATCTCAATACATTTATCGGCGGTTTCCATAAAATTCTTGAAAAATCTTAGAACCGTGGTTTTGAACTCTATATCCAGTCGTTTGCTGTCCTCCATTTCTGTCATTTGTGACCTGTTTCTTTGTCTTCGCATTTTGTCTGTAGTTAAGCCTTGATTGTTGTAGTTAATACTAGAGGGATTTGACCTCCAGGCCGACTGGCTGTGAGAATCAGCTGTGTCTGCAGTGGGAAAACTTCTGTCAAAGTGCATAATTTTCAACATGTCCCAAAATGTGCTGTTGACTCTAATCCTGATGACCTATTTAATCTCATTTCACATCACTCTTCTTCACTTGATACATTCCAACTACACTGGCCTCCTTTCATTTTCCTCTAATGTACCAAATTCCTTCTCATCTCTAAACCTTTGTACATGCCATTTCCTCCATTTGGAACATTAGGTCCGCTAGTTTTGCTTTTCTTTCAGAACTCTTACCACAGTTTATAGCCATATATTTATTCCTATGAAGATTTATTTATGACTGGCTACCCCACCTTGATGTAAGCATGTTGAAGGTAAGAATGATGTTTGCATTTATGATTACTGTGTGCTCAGTACTTAGCACAGAGCTAGACATGCTCAGTAAATATTTGTTAAAGGAATGAAGGAACTTTCAAGTCATGCAGGTCCATACATAAGAAGTGCCTCATTCCAATGGCTCTAATCTGATAGTACAGGATCCCTACCTGGAGGCAGGTAGCCATTCTCATTGTCTAGGGATGACTCCAAAGAGTCCAATCATCTCTTTTATGATCCATTTATGAATGCCACTCATCGTTCCATCAATAGTAAATTTATCTCAAAGTCATTTCATCTTGTTCTGTTATAGCTTGTTATAGCTGTTAGTATAACAAGCTTCTATATGTTAACCATCTTCTCTGTGTCCTCTTTCATTTGTCCTATATCAACTTACATTCTTTACATTTTTGTGCAGGAGCACAAAAATGAGGCAGCAAAAGCATTACTTTTCTTTATGCTGATGCTCTGGAAAATATTATGCCCTAAAGAGAGATGTTAACTGCCCTTTAATACTCCATCATTCCAATGAATGCTATAGAAACAGTGGTCTTTACTCTGTGTCAGCATTCTTAGCTTGGTCAACCTCCTGAAACTGTATGCCTAATTTAAATTGGTCTGTGTACATGTGCATTTTTTCTGGAAAGGACCGATATTTTATTAGCTCCTTGAAGAAGTTAAAGACCCCTCAAAAGTGCCGTGAGCTTTGCTTTGTATCCTTCTTTACTTCTCCACGTGGGTGAGCAAATCCACAAAGCTGATTGTGTCCTTTCTCTAACCCCACTTTGTGTTTTCAAATGAACTTGTTAAACAAGCACTCAGGTTAGCAGAGGCCTTCTGAACCGTATGAATAGTAAATACATTATAAGATGTCCTGTTTGAAAAAAGAAGCATCTGCAATAATTATGCAATGCATTTAGCTACTCACTTTTGTTCTTATTAATGTCATTAATATCATTTACTGTTTCTCATTACTTTTCTACGTGACCTGAGTGTGCTCACACTGGCTTTAGGAATTGTGTCCATGTTAGCTGAGAAGCCACCACCACAAATTTTTTAAAATTCCAAACATTACTAAGAAAAAGGCTTGGACCTAGGGCCTAAAAATAATTCAGTTGCAAGGTGAAGAAAAAGTTAAGACATCATTATACAACAAGCCTTCAGCATATTTGTATGTCTGTATATATAATATCAGGATACACACATTTATTACAGTGCGTTGGGGTTTATTTACAATCTGACCTTTTAAAAATTCTTGGGCACAAAAAAAATGTGGGTTCTTATTAACCAGAATTTCTTTTTTTCTCTCTCTTCTCTTGCCAGTGAGATTTTAAAGATGTTCTTTCCTTCCTTCCTTCCTTCCTTCCTTCCTTCCTTCCTTCCTTCCTTCTACTCAGTGTGAATCTATAATCACTGTAACTTGCATAGATGAAACTCTACATTAACAAATCAGCAGAACTCCCACTGTGTTGTTTCCTTCTAGATCTGACCATTTAACCGAAAACACATCCTAGTAATATTTTTTTTCTTCTACGATGATTAAATAAGTGAACCCGCGGTTCCACGGAAATTAAATAGATGCCAATATTTGGCAAATTTTATAGCTTTTTTCTACTTATATCCCAGGATCTCTCTCTCTCTCTCTCTCTCTCTCTCTCTCTCTCTCTCTCTCTCTCTCCAGATACGAATGGGCTAGCAAATTCCGGAGCTGCCAACCCAGAACTCTAAGGAAAGAATTGTCAGGGTTATCAAGCACGGGATTTCTACGCGCCTGAGCTACACCGCGCACCTGGGCTGATCAGGAGCGTGCCAAGGCTCTCTAGTGAGAAATTTTGGCCCCGCGACCGAGCTGCTGGCGGGTGAGGGGGGGGGGTTAACAGATCCGAGTCTGCACTCCTGGGTTTGCTTTGCTTGTTCAAGCCGCCCAAAGCTCAGAGCGAGGTTTACAACTAGAGCACGCTTCCTGATCCCGTAGCCAGAGCTAGAGCCTGCTCACCTCTGAGGGATTAGAGGCTTTCCTAAAGGACACAGGAGACAACGAGGTACAGCAGCAGAGTCCTCTGCAGACCAAACCTCCCAGGGCTGGTGGGAACTGGAAGGGGAATCCAGCCCACGCGACCTTCCCCGGCTGTAGGCCGGCGCCCAGCTGTCCTTGACCTCCCCAGTAGTCAGAGGCGCGCGCCGGGAAATGAAAGTAAAACCTTGTTCTGGCGCGGACCCAGCTGAAAGCTGGCGACAAATGGGGGCTCATCCATCCCTTAGACAAACAGACAGCCCGTCCTGGACAGGGTCTGTGCGATGAGCTTGACTTAACAGGGGACGCACTGAAAAGGAAGAGATGGGACATGGGAGACAAGCAAGAAAAACCCAACAGGATGGGGAGGCTGCTGGAAACAAAGCAGACTTGCAGTCATACCTGCTGTCTGCGGTGTGGACAAACTAACCGCCTGGCCGGGTCTGCCGCGATGACTGCCCTGCGGCCAGCCAGGAGGCTGCGGCTGCACCGCCCTGACCCTCCAGGGCCAGGAATCTGCCCCTGTCCTCAGCTGAAACTCAGGTGGTCCGCTCAGGTGACTCGAGGAAGAGTCCTCAGACAAACTACTGGGGCACGCCCTTACCTTCCCCCAGGTGCAATGTCCATGGTTCTGGGAAATGAAAAGGGCATCTGAGCCAGTAGCACGCGGCCCAGTCCAGGAAAGGTCCGCGTGACCCAGCGCCCCGCCGCCTGTCCTTGTGGCAGAACCAGCAGGCAGAGAGGGCAAGAGGCTGAGAGACCTGCTGGGGGCAGGTTACAGGTGGGGCAACCAGAGGAGGGACGTGACTTTCCCACGTTCACACCGCGAATTGCAATAGCGTCCTCGTGGTCTCGCGCCCTCGGCCTCCCAGTCTAGGCACTGGGCTTCGGGACCTGCGACTGGGGTAGTGAGTGGGTGATGGGACACCACGGGCTCGCACTCAAGAAGTAGGGAGCCTTTCTTGGGGCTGAGTACCCTCCCGGATTTGGTCCTCCAAAGACAAGTAAGAAAGTAGAGTCAAGAAGCAGTGATGGGAGAGTACAAAGGGGTGACAAACGTGCTTGGGGGTGATTCATCGTGAACAGGCATAAATGCTTGGGCGGGGGCTCGCGCTCTCCTCCCCCGTTTGAGGAGAGGATGACCCTAGCGTAGAAAAATCCACGCCGCGCCCCAGGTTCCCGTGCTTGCTTGCCAGCCGAGGTGGGACTCTGCTGCTGAGACTGCCTTCGGTGTGACTTTGGACACATACATTCTCCCTCTGAACTTGAGTTTTCCACTTAGTGCAATGAGGAAAGTAAGGCCACCTTCCTCGCGTAATTCAAGGGGAGGTGTGAGGTGTGAGGCTCAAAGGGGATCAAGGTGTGGCCGTGCTTTGTAAACTGTAGCCTTTAACTGGGGGAAGCATTGGTGTGCTCCCTGGCAGTGAATCCTCACGTTGAGAGTCGGTGAATGAAGGGTCTGAGGCAACCGGGCAAACTCAGGTTGTAACCTTATAAGGAATAATTGGATTACAAGGGGGAGGGAAACCGAAATGGTATCTTTTTCCCTAATGTTGGTGATTCCTGTATTTCCAAATAGGCACGGGAATTCTGAAACTTAAAATACCCCTCCACCCCAATTTTCAAACTAGCCTTGCTGAGCCTTGCCCTATTGTGAAATCTTACCAGCCCATTCCAGAAACCCGGAGTCTCCGCCGCTCTAGGGGGTGGGTGTTGGCGAGACCCCGCTCCTATAGGCTACGTTTTGTGCTCTGATGGAGTCTGGGGTCGCCGGCCAGCTCAGACTCGGAGCCGGCAGAGGGCGCGGTCCACTGGAGACCGCAGCTACCGAGAGCCGGGCTTGGCCCATCCGCGTGGTACCCCTGCTGGCTCTAGCAGCTCCACGCCAGGAGGCCTCGCACGGTAGGCTGCAGACATAGTCGGGAAAGACCCCACGAGGTTGTACCGGCCCTGCTTGGCCTGGGCTTACGGTGTGAACCCTGTGCCCAGAGTCGGGACTGTGGAAACGCCTGCACCCATCTCCTGAGGCTCACCCCTAAGCCCTCTGGGCATAAGGATACCCCCGCCCCTCAACCCCAAACTCCATACCCCACACCCACAGGCAAGCGATGAGCGCGCGCGATCTAGGAGCGCGCACGCTGGATGGAAGAGAGGGAGGGCGGAGGGCAGCCCAGGCCCCGCCCCCTGCGCTCCTATAAAGCAGGGGAACCGGCGCTAGCCACTCAGAGGTTTCTGGGTGACACTAGACGCAACAGTTGGAGCCTTACCACCTCTGGTTTCTCGCTGCAGCTGGGACGTTGGGGTTTTGCCACAGCTAGAGCGCCGTCTCGAACTTTCTCCTCCCAGATCTTGGCAGATCCCGCGCTCAACAGGTAGGTGCGGCAGGCGGGGCGTGTGAAGAGGGGACCCTTGCCCAGGCGGGAGACTGGGGCCGCTGGGTGAGCAGTCCTTGGCGAGGGTGCGCCCCACATCCCGGGCCCCGCTAGTGCACACGTAACTGGAACTCCAGACCCCTCTGCTCGGTCAGCCGAATTCCGAAGAATTGAGCAGGGAACCTGGCGCTGGGCAGAGGCCTCCCCTGCGGGGCCTGTCACCCGCTCGGCGAGTGCAAATGCCGCTGGCGCCTCTCTGCGCCCCGGGGAGATAAGCGTCCGAGCCAGGCAGACGCGGCTGACGCTGCCCGCGCCGGGGCCCCTGCCCGCCCTCGATGCCCAGCCAGGGCGGTGCGGCAGGTTCCGGAGCTCACACTCCTTTCTCTCCCTCCCCAGGGGTCTGCGCATCGCCGCCGGGATGAAGCTGGTTCCCGTCGCCCTCCTGTGCTTAGGCTCCTTCGCCTTCCTAGGCGCAGACACCGCGCAGCTCGACGTGGCGTCCGAGTTCCGAAAGAAGTGAGTCGCAGGCAGGGCTTTCCTCGATCCTCGTGGACGTGGCCCTGGGTCCCGAGGGGTTTGAGGTGAACGCGGGTAGCGACGGGCCGGGACCTCGCCCGGACCCATGCGAACCGAGTCCGTTTGTGTTTTCTAGATGGAATAAATGGGCGCTAAGTCGTGGGAAGAGGGAACTTCGGGTATCCAGCAGCAGCTACCCCACGGGGCTCGCTGACATGAAGGCCGGGCTGGCCGAGACCATCATTCAGCCTCAGGACGTGACGGGGCCCTCTCGCGGCACCCAGGCCAGGTAACTATGCCCGGCGCTGCAGCTGCGGGGTGGGCAAGGGGAGTTCTTCACCGCCCTGGCCCTGGGGGTCGTCAGGGCAGTGTGGCAGCTGAGAACGCGGTAGCAGTTCCCAGTCCCCTCTGGTCCTAGAAGGCTCCGGTTCCCGGTGTCGGGGGCCCGAGCCCTGCTGGAAGGGGGGTCTCATGGGCTGTCCTTTCCCTCTCCAGCAGTCCGGACACCGCCCGCATCCGAGTCAGGCGCTACCGCCAGAGTATGAACAGATACCAAGGTTTGCGGAGCTCGGGCTGTCGCTTCGGGACCTGCAGCGTGCAGAAGCTGGCGCATCAGATCTACCAGCTAACAGACAAGGACAAGGACGGCGTCGCCCCGAGGAACAAGATCAGCCCGCAGGGCTACGGCCGCAGGCCCGCACGCACGCCTGGCTCCAGCCTCCCGCTCGAATCAAGCGCTCGCTACCCTCTTTAGGATTTAACTGTGGTAGCAGCTTTCAATCGCATTTGCATTCGGATGGAGCCTCCCGAGGCGGAGGGCTTCCCGAGCCGAGCCTCTCAGCGCCCGGGGACCGGGCTGAGTCCGCCCTGCACAGACCTGGAGTCCCGGAGGCACCTTCCTGCGGCGAGCCCTGGGCTTTGCAGGGGTCTCTCCTCCTCCGAGGCGGCGTTCCTTTCGCCCAACCCCGGCCCGGGTGTCTCGGGGGGCTGGGAGGGGGCCGAGGAATCCCAGGGAGTAGAATCTGCAGGCTCCCGGAGAGAAACTGAGAATAAAATGCCGAGACCCTGCCGGTGCCAGGGTCCGAGCCGCTGCCGTGCCTTCCCCCAAGCTGATTTCTCACGGGGTGTCACCCCACCGGGGCGCCAGCCCCACTATTACTTGAACCTTCCAAAACCTAGAGAGGAAAAGTGCAATGCGTGTTGTCTATACAGAGGTAACTATCGATATTTAAGTTTGTTGTCAAGATTTCTTTCGTAACTTCAGATATAGAGCTATTTTTGTACATTATATATATTGTATTAAGGGCATTTTAAAGCAATTGTATTGTCCCCCTCCTCAGTGTTTTAATACGTGAATGTCTCAGCGAGGTGTAACGTTGTCTGCTGCGTGGGATGCGTGCGAGTTTGTGTGTGTGGAAGAGACTGATTACCTCTTGTGGGAGAAGGAAACACCGCGTCTCTGTATAATCTATTTACATTAAAAGGGTGATATGCGAACTAGCAAACCAATAAACTGTCTCGATGCTGATTCATTCTCGGGTCACGCGTCGT
>NW_005366171.1:2680667-2681209 GCF_000412655.1 Myotis brandtii
CCGCCTCGGACCAGCGCGAGAGCCGGCAGGCAGTACGTGCGGTTTAATAAGTTCTCCTACGTGGGAGTCAGCACATAGCCTTAATGAAGGAGGAAAGAAAAAAAAAAAACAGTTCGCAGATGCCAAGCAGGGCCAGCCCCCCAGACCTGCACGGCGGCTCCCGGTTCGGGGACTGTGACTCAGCGGCCACACGCTGCGCGCTGTGCAGCTGTGGGCCGGAGGCACGCGGGAAGGACGTGCCGCAGGAACCGTGCGCCTCTGACAGCCTCAGACCTTCATTGTTCCACCTCCCCTTGCTGCTCTCCTCTTCCTTCCTCCTTCCCAAACCTTTCTCATTTTTTTCTCACTTCTCTCCAGCCTTCCTTTCTCTCCTTCCTTCCTCTTTGCTTTCTTTATGCTTCATCATCTTGGAAGTTGACCCCAGTTCCGGTGATAGAAGCTGGACGCTCAGCCCCATTGAGTGACAACAGGGCAAGGGGACATGGGACTAGGACAGAAGGGGAAGAAAAGAGGAGACACCCCTGATTTTGATTTTCCTGCCC
>NW_005366171.1:2681401-2681842 GCF_000412655.1 Myotis brandtii
ATCAGCTGCCTCCGGCACACTCCCCACTGGGGATGTGCCCGGAACCAAGGTACATGCCCTTGACCGGAATCAAACCTGGGGTCCTTGAGTCCGTAGGCCGACGCTCTATCCGCTGAGCCAAACCAGTTAGGGCTCCCTGGCCTTTCTACTTCAAGGCGTGGCTGAAGCGTTGGTGCTTATGCTAGTAGATGATCTCAGAAATCTTCCTGGTGAAGACAGTCGGAGGGTGAGTTTGGAGAATGGAAATGTGTCCAATATCCAACCTTCTCCTGCGCCTTTTGTATCGATTGCATATCACAAGGCCCCTTCTGAGGGTCTAGAATAGTTCCTTTCAGAAAAGGCTTGCATATACATTGAAAAAGATAAACTTACATGCTGACCCATAGACACAGACAATAGTGTGGTAAGGGCCTGGGGGAGGGGCAATGCAGGGTGGGGGGG
>NW_005366171.1:2681964-2685013 GCF_000412655.1 Myotis brandtii
GTTGCGGGCACATCCCCAGTAGGGAGTGTGCAGGAGGCAGCTGATCGATGTTTCTCTCTCATCGATGTTTCTAACTCTCTATCCCTCTCTCTTCCTCTCTGTAAAAAATCAATAAAATATATTAAAATAAAATTTTTTAAAAAAATTCTCTTTGTCTTAAAAAAAAAAAAAGAAAGAAAGGTAGGCCTTAGGTCTGGGGTCCAATGCTTCTGAAGCATTTCAATTTAGAAGAAGCTTCAGCATATGGAATTCCAGCACATGGAATTTCCTTCAGACCAGACAAGGCCTCAGTACTGGGCACCTGGCTGTCTATGGTGTCAATCTCCATGGGGTTCATTGTCCTATTTAATGTTAATTTTGTGAGGTTTATTAGAATTGAGGGGGCTGCAAATATAGCCACAGACCATCCTTGTCCCCAAGGGCCGTTTAATAAACATCCACTTGGAGGGAACTCTGTGCTAGGCATTGCAAAAGGTACAGGGCATGTATGCATGAACGAGTGACTAAAACTTACAGTCACGGAACTTCTGTGCCAGTGAGTGTTCTGGGTGGTCTGAAGGGGCTACAGAAACTGCAGAGAGCAGCAGACACCTCAGCCTCATAGACAGCGGCTTGGGATGAAACACTCACCCTTTTCCTTGAGCCAAGGTTTGTCCCATCACCACAGAGCCCTCCAGCCAGACCGCACCCTGGCAGAGTTTCAGCCGGCAGCAAAAGCTGCCAAAGACAGGTTGGGCACAGCTTGGGGCTGTCCTGAGCAGGGAACAGGCACCTAGCCTTCTGCCCAGGGAGTCTTATGACTCCCTTCAGGGAATCCAAGGCAAATGAGGGAGATGGTTTAGCTCTGAGCTGAATGAGGCAGCTGCTCAGCTGGAGTCCTTTCCAACTGAAAATCCTGTGATTGGAGACATGTCTGAAGAGACAGAGACTCTCTTAAGACCAGACGGGTATAAGTTCAGGATTGACTGAGGTCACCATCAACCCTGGGGACCTACTCTGGGAGCCATGCAATCTACCTTCTGCATTTTTTTTCATAAGGTGTTGAAGCCTGTCAGGATAAGGCCTTCTGACGCCAAGAACACGTCGTTTATCAACAGTGATGAATCATTTGTGAGCTGATTCGACCTGTCTGCAGCTAAGGAGTACACACAGCTTTTATCTTTAGCTACTGTTGCTGGCTGTGGGAATGGTACCATACATTTGTAATCAAACAGGGTGCCGGGCGATTTCTTAAAAATCCAGCACCTTGGCTGCACAGTTAAGGGTGGAAGTGGAAGGGAGTGATGGCGGGGAGGGGGTCTGGGGGACAAAAAGAAACAGGTTCTTTTCTTTTTTCTTTTTTTTTTTTTAGCACCTACTTTGTATCAGGCATTCTCCTAGCCACTTTATACACCTTATCTCATTTAATTCTTATAGCAGCCTTGTGAAGTAGGTGTTATTATCTCGGGTTGTAGATAAAGAAACTGAACCTCAGAGACACAGAGTAACCGGCCAAGGTCACACAGTGGGTAGTAGTAAGTGCTGGAGTTTGGATTTGCACCCAAGGGCTACAGGCTATTTTGATGTTATGAAGACAGAGAGAATAAAGTGGGATAATTTTAACATTTGGATTCTCAAGCCAAATGTCCCCAAATGTCCTCTAATCCGGGGATGGCTTGGGTAGGTGATTTACACCTGTGGTTCTGAAAGATTTACATGAGGCTGGTTGGACTGGGAAGAGCTGCTTCAGTGGTATGCTCGGTGAGGGCAAAATAAATAAATGAAGTGAGTTTTAAAATTCTTGGTCTTGGTTTGAAGTAGGGATTATAAATCAGGACTAGTCTTCTCCCCCTGCCCCCCCACTGAGCTAAGCCACTGACCTCTTTGGTTTTCATTGCCAAATATAGTTAGAACATACACTGAAGGCCTCAGGAGCTGGCTTCTGAGGGGAAGGCTTTCTGAGCTATTCCTGGCCAAACACAGTCGAGCACTGTAGGTCTTGAGTCTCCTGGAGGAACACCTGTGTCTACAAAGCTGCAAATAGAGTTTCCACCCTTGAGGTGGAACCTTTTGTCTTTGGCAACTGTTGCCCAAGGCAGCTTTTCAGACGTTGTTGTAAACTGACTCTGAGAGAGAGCTAGGAGCGCTGCCCTTCCTTTCTTCAGCCAAGAAGGAGAGGGCCTTGTTATCCTGCGTCCCATAGAGGTTTCTGCCAAAGCTGGACTGGAGGCTTGGTCTTCATTTGCATGGGAAGAAGGGTGAGGCTAGATAGCTATCTGGTGGTCCCACTGGTCTTGTTCTAAAAGCTATTTTGGAACGTTCTGGAAAAACAATAAAAGGACTGTGACCACACAGGCAGCTGAATTTAGTGGGTTATTATACATTTATCCAACAGCAGTTCTGAATATTAAGATAACTTTTTGAAACATCACAAATGCATTTTACTTATTACAGAATATTTATTCAGTGTAGAAAAAAAACAACCTCTTTTAAACCACTCCCAGAGATAACCTCTATTAATATTTTAGTATATACCCTTTCAGACATTTATATATAATACACATACACATATATGCATACTTTTAAAAATTGAATTTAATACAGAGAGGTGGATTAAACATACCACTCTGTTTAAGGCAAATTGTCATTACCCGTCTATACAAGACTTCTCTCGTTTTAATTATTTTATATTTTCTCCTTTAATTCCCATACCCCTTTCCATCTCCTTCATAGGAACCCTCTATAATGTGTTTGATAACTGTACTTGTTAAATGTTATAAAATCTGTTATGCTATTTTGTGACTATGTATTTTTAACATGAATATATATATTTTAATGAGTCCCTTTTATTGAATTTATTGGGGTGACATCTATATATATAAAAGCCTAAGCGACCTTTAAGATAGAATGACTGGAACGACCAGTTGACCAGTCGCTATGAGGCCCACTGACCACCAGGGGGCAGGCGCTCAATGCAGGAGCTGCCCCCTGGTGGTCAGTGTGCTCCCATAGCCATCCTCCTGCAGCCCCTCCCCCTGGCTGGCCAACCTCCTGTGACCCCTTCCTCCCT
>NW_005366171.1:2685461-2687829 GCF_000412655.1 Myotis brandtii
AAAAATAAATAAATAAAATAAAATAAAATAAAATTATATAGGTTTAGTGTACAATCCTATAATACATCATCTATATATTGTATTGAAACATCACAAATGCACCCCAAGTCAAGCCTCCTTCTATCACCATTTAGCTCCCCTTTACTCTCTCCTACCTCCCCCAACCTCCTTTTCACTCTGGTAATCACCATATTATTATCAGTCTATGAGGTGTTTGGTTTTGGCTTAATCCTTTTACCTTTTTCATCCAGATCCCAGCCTCTTCTCCTCTGGCAGCTGTTCTCTGTATCTATGAATCTGTTTCTATTTTGTTTGTCAGTTTATTTTGTTCATTAGATTCCACATATAAGTGAAGTCATATGGTACTTGTCTTTCTCTGACTGTCCTATTTCACTTAGCATAATACTCTCCAGGTCCACCCATGCTGTCACAAAGGGTAAGATATTTCCTTCTTCTTTTTTTTTTTTTTTACAACCCAGTAGCATTCCATTGTGTAAATGTACCACAGCATTTTAAAATAATATATTTTTATTGATTTTTAGAGAGAGATGAGGGAAGAAAGAGAAAGAGATGTGAGCATGGCTGTCTCTTTCACACCCCTACTGGGGATCGAGCTGCAAGCTTGGCATGTGCCTGATGGGGAATCAAACCTGCAACCTTTTGGTACATAGGATGACACCCAACCAAGTGAGCCACAATGGCCAGGGCTGTACCTCAGCATCTTAATCTACTTATTTATTGATGGGCACTTGGGCACTTTCATAGCTTGGCTATTATAAATAGTGCTTCACTGAACATAGGGATGCATATATTCTTTCGAATTAGTGTTTGGAGTTTCTTCAGATATATTGCCAGAAGTAGAATTGCTGGGTCATAAGACAATTCCATTTTTAATTTTTTGAGATAATTCCATACTGCATTCCACAGTGGCTGCACCAATCTACATTCCCACCAACAGTGCACAAAGGTTCCCTCTTCTCCACAACCTCACCAACACTTGTTTGTTGATTTATTGATGACTAGAGGCCTGGTGCACAAATTCGTGCATGGGTGGGGTCCCTCGGCCTGGCTAGCGATCAGGGCCATCTTGGGGCCGGTCAGGGGAAAGGATCGTGGGAGGTTGGCCGGCTGTGGGAGGTTGGCTGCGGGAGCTCACTGACCACCAAGGGGCAGCTCCTGCATTGAGCGTCTATCCCCTGGTGGTCAGTGCACATCATAGCAACCGGTTGACTAGGTGTTCGGTCATAACGGTCGCTTAGGCTTTTATATACATAGATAGGCATTCTGACAGGTGCAAGGTGATATCTCATTGCGGTTTCAATTTGCATTTCTGTGGTGATTAGTGACATTGAGCATCCTTTCATATGTCTATTGGCCCTTTGAATGGCTTTCTTGGAGAAGTGTCTATTCAGGTCATTTGCCCATTTTTTAATTGGACTGTTTGTTTTTTTGGTGTTAAGTTTTATAGGTTCTTTATAAATTTTGAATATTAACCCCTTATCAGTTATATCATTGGTGAATATATTCTTCCATTCACTGGGTTGTCTTTTTCATTTTATTGATGGTTTTCTTTGCTGTGCAAAACCCTTTTAGTTTGATATAGTAACATATGAATATATTGACTTAAAATTTTTCCTGCTTTTCTCATTGAACATGTAAAACACAATTATCCAGCCCTGGCTGGTGTGGCTTAGTGGTTAGAGCATTGGTCCACACACTGTAGGGTCAAGGGTTTGATTTCCAGTCAAGGGCCTGTACCTGTGCTGCAGGTTCAATCCCAGCCCAATTGGGGTGTGTGGAAGGCAACCAATCAATGTGTCTCTCACATCGATGTTTCTCTCTCTCTCCCTCTCTCCCTCTCTTCTCTCTCCCTCCTTCCCTTCTGCTCTCCCTAAAAATCATTGGGAAAATATCCTAGGGTCCGCCAGTGTGGCTCAGTGGTTGAGTGTTGACATATGAACCAGGAGGTCACGGTTCAACTCCTGGTCAGGGCACATTCCCTATCAGGGCACATCCCCAGTAGAGGGTGTGCAGGAGGCAGCCAATCAATGATTCTCTCAAATCATTTATGTTTCTCCCTCTCTCTCTATTCCTCTCTGAAATCAATACAAATTAAAAAAAAAATTAAAAATATCCTCGGGTGAGGTTAACAAAAAAAACCCAAAACAACACAAAAACAATTATCCACATAGACTGTTTCTTCTTACTGCTACATATTATGCCATAATATGCATCTTCCACATTTTACTTTTCTTATCTCTCTCTCTCTCTCTCTCTCTTTTTTTTTTTTTTTTGTGCGGCCCTGTCACTCGTGGTTAAAAGGGTCACGGGCAAAGAACCGTAGGCCCCAGTTGTGCGCAAGCAACTG